>NW_024541317.1:0-245777 GCF_016758755.1 Suillus discolor
AGAATAATGGTCAAGAGAGTCATATGATGTGGGGTAAGGACATGCACTCGAGTTTCTTCATAGTCTGAGGAAGGCCAGCTGAGTGCCCATGTAAATTACAACCCCCCTCTCGACACTAAACATCTCCTCAGGGTTTCAGAATTTTCGCCAGCAGAAAAGCAGGGATGGATGACTGAACTGCCGATGGAGTGTTTTGTGAGACTTCAGGCCGCTGAGACTGTGCAGTCCGTATCGCGAGAAAACGTCATGTGCTGTGTCAAAGGAAGAGGAGTGTAGATGCACTCAGGGGAAAGTCGCAGTGAATTGTGAGTGGCTTGAAGTGATGATGATACCGAAAGTGAGCAGCTTTGGGCATAATATTTTATGGACTCGTTGAGTGTGATTGAGACCTTACTTTACTGCCACATCATATATTTAGAGCAGGTGCAGATGATGCCAGGATATGGATTATTCCATGTGCCAGACGACCTGCTTGTACTTACGCTTTTAGTTTGGTTTCGAAAGATGTCATAATGACAGAACAGAACACGACATTACAATTATGAACATAAGACCTCTAATCAACAACACAACAACTTTCAAGATTAACTAATGTTAGGGAGATGAAGGTATGACGATGCGGTAGTAAGGTGGAGACAATGGAAAAGAGAAAACCATGTGATAAGGTTTGGAGGCTTAAGTAGTGAATGCCACAATTTGACTCTGCCGGACGTTCCCGAAGCGGCTGAGTGGCCCACTGTCGGATATTTCTGTCGGAGTTTTGACTGAATTTGATTCACTACTTAGTGAGTGTTACCAGCTTGTTTTGATCTTGTTTTTTTTGCTTGAGTTGTGTAGATTAGACTTGTACACTTCATGCAATTGTTGTTATTGTTGTCTGAGTTGTAGTACTTGCACTTGGGTTGACACATTAATGTAATCCTCAGGCTGTAATATAGGCTGTAACATGGTCTTTGTATTAGACTTGTACACTTCATGCAATTGTTGTTATTGTTGTCTGAGTTGTAGTACTTGCGCTTGGGTCGACGCATTAATGTAATCCTCAGGCTGTAATATAGGCTGTAACATGGTCTTCATAGGCTAGGCTCAGGGTTTCTATTGTGGAGCCTGAATCAGGTTCAGGCGCAGGTTAACCTACTCGGGTTAGAAGTTTAGACTTGATAAGTTGGACTTCTTCAAGCAAGTCCAGTGACTTCATTCCTCTGCACTTGGCGTGCTGATAACTCGTCCAGGATAACTTATTGTTCGATTCTCAGATATAGAACTTGGATTGGTTTTTCAAGCTAAGGTATTATTGTTTGACCATTTGACTTGATATTTTCTTAACCATGCCTTCACGACATATTGCATCCATTTGCTCAAGTTGTTCTCATGCAGTTCATTCCAGTTGGTGTGTGCGTATCTTATTGTTCGGCCGTGATTGGACAACTGTCTGCACGATAAATACGTCATATAATTTGTGTTGTGCCCCATCATCCTTCACGCCTGCAGCCATGGATACCTCACAGACTTTTACACATTCTATTTCACCTGCGCACATTATTTCGCATGCAAAATCCTGATCATTGTTGTTGGACCCAGTGATTTCAAAACGGAAGGCTGTGAATGATATTCTTGATACCTCTGTGCTACCTTTCGAAAAATGGTGCAAATTTCCTGCAAGGCATTTGAAATGCAAAGCAGGTAACGCAGCCTTACATGTCTCCCTCCCTCCCAGTTTCAGGATATGTGTTCTCTCCTGCTCATATGTGATTGCTGACATTAACGTGAGTTCAACCTTTTACCGGTCTTCCGCACATTCCTCATCTTTGTCTATAGGCTCACTCAACAAGCGAAGAGGACCGACGCAGCACCAACCGCATCCTTTCACATGTAAGTCAGCTTCAAAGCTCCATTTCTTTATTTATACCTATCTTTTGCAGGGGACGTCCTCTCCCATAGTGTCCTTGAGCAGACGAGCTATCATTCCCCTGATAATTTCATATTGGCCTTTTCCAAACGAACTTGTCTTGATGATCTTTGTATATCTGCCTGCGAGAGACCTGCGGTTAATGACACAAGTGTCCTGCCTCTCAAGGGACCTTGCCACGCCCCTATATTTTCATTCCGTAGGCTTATCCGTTGAGCAAAAATGGTTGCGGATCAACGCCCAAACATGCCTAGCCCTTCTGTTGTACTCTCGAACAGCTTCTTTCTGCGCCCCTCGGTTCCTGCGTTGCAACCTCATCGGTACTAGTGCCCGTGACCTGACAGCACTCCAAATCTTCTTGGAGTCCTTGATGGGCATTCAGAGTAGACCTATCTTGTCGGTCATATGCTTCGATGCACCCCCCAGAGTGGATCTAGCTTCTTTATTTCAGGTCATCAAGAACTTAGGTTGCTCCAGCTTTACCTATTCAAGCAGTGATTTGGAGCAGCTGCGTGTGATTGTACCTACTCCTGTTCCTGGATCAGACCCAGGCGCGGTATGTAGTCTTTGGCGATTATCATTGGACTTGCCCATGTTTTTCTCCCCATGTGTCGCCTCACTCACCCTCGCAACCTTGCAAGATTGTCCATTATCCAGCCTCTCACTCACCCACACTGGATTGAGCGGCATCAAGTGGGCTGCATTACTGCGGAGCGTCCACCTCCCACTGCTTCAAATGTTGACGGTTGATGTCCATTGCCCTCCTCATGTCCTCGCTAATTTTTTGATCCGCCATCAGAATATTGGGCAAGTGTGGATTCATCCAGGACAGACTTCTGTCCCACTGGAATTGCAGAATCATTCCTCACAGAAGTTACACAGTCACACCTTGCAGCAGACTTCCAACTCCCATTTACATGAACTTACCGTTCTTGGTGGTCCATCTTGGTATCTTGTTCCCCTACTAGCTGCAATTCATCCGGCCACTTGCATCCGAAATCTCAACCTTCGGTTCGAGGAAGATTCAACCTCCAACCACTTCTCCGCCGTTCTTGATGTTACTCAACATTTCACGAGCATTCATGCACTGCAGTTGAGTTTTTTCAATGCTTCCCATAACGTCAATCACTATGACGTTCCATGCAATGAACACCGCACCATACCTGCGAAACAGCTGACTGTTTCTGTGCATGGTCCTGATCTGGATGATCTTCTCATAAGTTCCCCTTAATGTATGGACATCATTGGCACTCACCTTCATGAAGATCCGCTGCCATCCTTGGCTCAACGCCTTCCATGAGCTGGAAAGCATTGGAATTCAGGCCAAACACACGAGTTCATCCGAGATGCTCGCAGTGCTATACTCTCATCTGGGCAACCCTTTTCAGTTAAAGATCAACACCACTGTCTTGTAATTCGTACTATCTCGATCCACTATCTACCAGCTGTGATTGCAGTTGACCCTGTAGCACCTGTCATCATATCACATGCATATTTCTATAGTAACATTTATGTGTGTTCCCGCTGATATATCCCTATGAAATCTTGAATTGCAAATATTCTGATTCTGAGAGCCATGGATCTGCGCTGCGACCGTGAAACTGCAAAAGTACTTGCTTTCCGCATAGATATCAGGAGTAAAATCAGTGAGTGTCCTCTTTGACCGCTTACTGCCTGGATCCTAATGACCCTACCCACATGACTTCACCAGGATTTCACCGGATCACACTATCATGAGTGGCAGGGCCATCGCCTCTCCAGTGGTTTTGATCAGTTAAACCCCATCCTTCCCCACAAAATCCTTGACAATGATACATACCAGTATGGGGGCTCCTCAGTGCGTTCCTGAGCGAGTGGCCCTGGAAGGGGCAAGCAGTCGGGGTAGCGATATCCTCCTGATGAGAGCTTTCGTCAGCTCGAAACCGCTGCTAACACATCTCCCCCAGCTAATCAAGAGTCCGACTATTTACAAGACAGCTGAGCAGAGGGACTAGCTATTAATGTTCTCGTCAAGCATAATTGCCCCATTGATTGTGGCTTGGACCACAGGAACAGGATCAGCTCAATTTTCACTTCAAGGACATTGCTGGTGGGTTAATAATAATTTTTTGTGAGCGTGTTGTCACTCATATTTGCTTTGTCAAGTTCTGTTACAGTCAACCATAACACCTACAGAAGCCCCAGCGCCCTCCACAGAGGCGCCAGCCCTTCCTACACCAGCCCCCGCTCTACTAGAACATAGACGCGGCGCTACGCCGTCCGCGCTCAGGAACAGTATGGTTTGGTCCGCCGTGACTCCGCCCCTGAGACCCTCTGGTCCCGCCCCTGGCGATGAGACCCCGCCCCTGGCCTAGACGGCCTTGTACCTGGCCCATGGAGGCAGCGTCCTCATGGCCACCCTAGATCAGGCGCATGTATACAGCATGACGCCTCATGAAGATCCGGAGCGCCCTTGGCACCTCATGAAGAGATCAGGTGCACTTCTATGCGCCTCCTGTTGATTGCGCAGTCGCACTTGGCGCTGCATGTATGATCAGAGGCTAAGCCTCATGTATACTATCTCTCCTCATGTCTAGTTATCTTAGATTACAGACTGAGCTAGAATACTTATAGCTAAACCCTATAAGAGTAGATACATTGTCGTAGATTAACTTCACTTTAATCTACTAGGTCCTATCCAGAACATCCTCAGCTAAGCTCCTAAACTTAGTTGTCTTTGACCGTACTTCTAAGTCGCTCCCATACGACTTAGCACGTATCCGCTAGCCCTATATCTCGACGAGCGCCGTCTTACCAAGATCATCGGAGGAACCCTTGACCTTGTGTCAAGCCGAGAACCACCCTCTTCTACAGTAGACTCAGTCGAGTCGTAGTTGAGAAGAACTATCCTAGTCACCTTGCGCTAGACCGACGTCCAGCGTAACAAGTTCGAGGATCCGTCGAGAACATTACTTCTACACAACCTTGTCTTTCTATATCACTTTATCATCTGTCTACACCACTTTATCATCTCTACACTACTTTGTCATCTCCCGTCTTATATAAAATGGCTGAAGGTGCAACGTATGCGGTCCATGCATCTTTATCTACTGTATACCTTGCGGTCCAAATTCAATATTGTTAGTTACAGAGAATACCGATGCCAGAGGAGGAATCAGACTGCACTATGGACATTGAGGCCCATGTCATGGTTCATGAAACTTAATCCTATTCTACTGTTTGTGGTTCAATTATTGTTGGCTTAGGAAATACTGAAGATGATTGAGGAATCAGATTGGTGCATGGATATCGAGGCGGACGCTGTGGTTCATACATCTTAATTCACTCTACTTGCCATTCAATATTGTTCGCTACAGGGAGAGCTGATGCCGGAGGAACAAGACCGCTTTATGAATGTTGATGCAGATGACATGGTTTGTCAATCTTAATTCATTCTACTCGCCATTTACATTGTTTTATTATCTCCAGGAAATCATGCTTATCGAAGAGGTGGTTCAAGACGTCGTCAACCCAGAGGTCTTCGATGAAGCCAATCAGATGCAGGTGGATAAACTGTACTAAAAACTGTGAGTACTTCCAACCTGTATGAACTACTCAAGTATAATGGCATGACTGTTACAAGTAACATCGGTCACGTGGCCCCCCTATCATTTTCCCCTCATCCTCACTCTCATCACCTACTGGCTCGCCCTTCTCTACCGACTTTCCATTGACCGGATACTCAGGACCATTCCCGTCCCTCACCTCGTTCGCCCCTATGCACGTGTGTATGCACGTTTCTTCTTTGATTCGACCACCAAGGTGCTCCCGCACCTCTGACTTAGTCATGACTCATGCCACCAATGTGGCTTTCCTTTTCTGTTCTCTTTGACTGCGGATTCCCGCACATTGTATTCTTACCGTTGGATCGTTCCAACGTTTCTCGGTCTCATTCCACATTCGACCACCCCTCACTAATCTGGCTCTGTTGCCAATGCACCTATACCATTCTCGTCTTCCCCTTACCCTTACCTATTGTGCAGTAGCCTTGCCCTTAACCCTCTCCACTTAGTATAAGTAGTCGGTCACTCTGTGCTAGATTCCCTAACTTGAATCTACTCAATCTTCCCTGGAACCTACTCCTTTCTGAATGCCCTCCTAAGGCATTCAGTCTCTAGTATCTTTCTTAGTCGCTCACCGCGACTGAGTCTATCCTCGATCGACCTCATCGTCTAGACAAGACAGTCTTGACCTTGAGTGACTTCTTAGACATCTGTCTACTAAGTCACGTGACACGCGCGCACTGTGATCACTGCCGACTCATCGTCGCCAGTATCACTTGCTATACCGGATCCTTCCGGTTACGTCATGAACATTAGCGGACGACGCCCCTCTTAGGGCTCCGCCTAACAGATCTATTTGAGTGCGTAACAATGACAGCTCGGCGATTTTGCGCTCTATTCCATCGAAGATACCTGGCCTGATTTGTTTACTGTATGCTTTACAAATTACCCCGCTCCAATGCATAGTTTCCGCTCATGCCTAACCCCACTCATCCTCATACTACCAATATTCGAACTAAACCAGCCTTGATATAGATTCAGAATTCTCATTGGCATTGTGTTACGCACTCAAATAGATCTGTTAGGCGGAGCCCTAAGAGGGGCGTCGTCCGCTAACGTTCGTGACGTAACCGGAAGGGTCCAGTATAGCAAGTGATACTGGCGACGGTCGTGTCGGCAGCGATCACAGTACGCGCGTGTCACGTGACTTCGTAGACGGATGTCTTGAGAAGTCACTCAAAGTAAGGACAGTCTTGTCCGAACGATGAGGTCGATCGAGGTAGACTTAGCCGCGAGGAGCGACTAAGAAAAGATACTAGAGACTGAAGCTGAGGGGGCTTCAGAGGGAAGTATGTTCCAGGGAAGATTGAGTAGATTCAAGTTAGAGAATCTAGTACAGGGTGACCGACTACTTATACTAAGTGGAGAGGGTTAAGGGCAAGGCTACCGCACAGTAGGTAAGGGTAAAGGGGATGCGAATATGGTATAGGTGCGTTGGCAACATAGCCGGATTAGTGATGGATGGTCGAATGTGGAATGAGACCGAGAAACGTTGGAATGGACCAACGGTAAGAATACAACGTGCGGGAATCCGCAGTCAGGGGAAACAGAAAGAGGAAAGCCACATTGGTGGCACGAGTCAGACCGAGTCAGAGGTGCGGGACCACATTGGTGGTCGAATCAGAAGAGGAACGTGCAGTGCACGTGCATAGTGGCGGATGATGCGAGGGACGGGAACGGTCCCGAGGATCCGGTCAACGGAAAGTCGGTAGAGGAGGAGGAGCCGGTAGGTGGTGAGGGCGAGGATGAGAGGAAAATGATAGGGGGGCCACGTGACCGATGTTACTTGTAACACATTGTCAGTTCCTAGGACACAAAGTAAATGCAGCAGACCACATTTAATTATCCTTTGATCTTACCCAGGAGATCCTTACTCGAAGCAGCTGAGTGGTTGGTTGGATTCAAATATTCATGTGTTTACCAATCATCATCATTATAAACAGAACACAGTTCATACAAGAATACACTATATAATACGAAGAAAACGAAACTATCCTACAAATGCTGGCAACTAGTCTTTCTGAGTGGTGAGTGGTGTAGTGGCCGCCAGATATTTCTATTGGAGCTTCAACTGAGTCTGGTTCACTACTTAGGCAGCGAAACGATGTGTATTTTCTTCTATCACAATCCACCCCTCAGATATTTTTGACCCTCCTCGTCGGTTTTGTTGCCCATCAACACCAGTTTCTGCAAGGCAAAGTGTTATGCTAACCGTCAGTTGGTGTAAGGTGACTTGGATAGTTCTTCTCAGCGACGACTCGACTGAGTCTACTGAAGCTGAGGGTGGTTCTCGGCTTGACAGAATGTCAAGGGTTCCTCCGGCGATCTCGGTAAGACGGCGCTCGTTGAGATGCAGGGCTAGCAGATACAGCTAAGAAGCGGGGAGCAACTTAGAAGTGCATTCTCAGACAACTAAGTTGGAAGACTTAGTTGAGGAAGTTCTGGGTTGGACCAAGTAGATTAAAGTAAGGTATAAGATACAATAATCTGTCTACTTATAGGGTCTAACTATAAGTGTTCTAACTCAGTCTGTAATCAATAGTATATCTAGGATCTATGATAACAAGACATAAGGTGAGATAAAGTACATGAGGCTTAGCCTCTGATCAAGCATGCAGCGCCAAGTGCGACTGCACATCTACAGAAGGCGCTAGGAAGCGCTCCAGGTCTTCATACATGAGGCGCCAAGGGCGCTCCGGATCTTCATGAAGCGACATGTGATATGCATGCACTGATCTAGGGTGACCATGAGGCGTACAGCCTTCATGGATCAGGTACAAGGCCGTCTAGGCCAGGGGCAGGGTCACAGCGCCAGGGGCGGGACCAGGGGGTCTGGGAGGCGGTGTCACAGCGGACCAAACCGCTGTCTTTCTAAGTGCAGGTGGTGTACCGCCGCGTCTAGGCTCTAGCAGAGCGGGGGCTACCATAGGGAGAGCTGGGGCTCCTGTGGAGAGAGCTGGGGCTCCTCTAGGCGTTACGGATGACTGTAACACAAAGAGTGTAAAGCAGGAGGTATTAGAGTCGGAAAAGGATTGGTTTGACGGATGAATGAAGGAGAATCTACTTGATGAATTGAGTGAACCTCTCAGTGGGGTACTCAGAGGCCCACTCGCACATATACTCGGCATATCTACAAATTGTAAACAAATTTGTTACATTGCCAGATGATAATAATCTTTTTAATTTGTTTTCGGACTTATCAGTCGGACAGATTTTAAGTCTGATATGTGATTTGATGTTCCATATGGCCCTGGCAATGTCACGTGAAATATGCAAGGACAATTGTAACCTTGGAGGCATCTTAATATTTGTAACTAAATTTTGGAAATGAAGTTAATATGCAACGTAGGCAAATTACGAAACAAATTCTCCCTGTTTTTGCCCACTTGATCTGAATTTGATCAATAGAATTTGATACTTACGTATATTTGTGATTTTATTCAGAGACTGTCCATTATCCGCACGATAGACAAATAGGCTGAAATATGCACGATTTTTCTCAGGATATGCATCACATCTGTTTGCAGAACTTTTCCGGCTGTGTCTCAGGTGTAAGCAACGAGCTTACAGCAATATGGATACAATTTATCAACTTCCAGTTTGTCAAAGCGAACTTCCCACTGCTGTTGTCTTCAGTACTTGAAACCATTTCTATAACGACATTTTTCTTGAACATTCGCTCTTCTTGACACGCTTTCCTCTCTTCATGATTATCGCTTAGTGTATCTTCTATATATGATTTTTAGACTATCTTTATAGCACGCTAGACATAGCTATGGTATCTCATCATATGGCATGCATATATTCCTTCTATGTAGTTGTTAAGTACGTATTGTGTTGTGTGATCACATGGTCGTTACAGACACAGATATCAAAAGGACTGAACCAGTGAGTCGTTGTTAGTGATAATACAGAAGTACTAGCACAGCAGTTTATAACTACGGTCAACGGCGGCGATAACGATAACAAATGAATGAAAGAACTCGAAAGTATGTAACAACATTCCCGGACGTGAAGGTATTCCAAACCCAAATAGTATTCTAGGAGGCTCCCACAACACGCGGTGCAGTAGCCGTTTCTGAAAGATCTAAGACACCTGTTGACTTTACCCCAACTCAAACTATATATGCTTCGAACTTGGTCAACACAAGGGAGCCAGGTGGAAATGATGCAAGCAAGACTTTCAGCATCTGCTATTTGAAGCTTGGATTTCTCCAAATCCAATGATCGTAGGGAGGTATGTTGTATTGGCTCGGTATCAGGATCGATGTCGATAGTTGCAATCTTGATTGGAACTTGTAGTGTATGCAATTGTGGACATGGACCGAGCGCTGTGAATAAACCACGGAGGGTGACTTCGGAAGGAGGATCAAATTCTTCGATTTCTAGAGTGCGGATGTGCGGCCAACTAGACATAGCTTGCAAGAGCATGTCATTGTCCAGGTAGATGTGGAATGTCTCAGATATGAGCTTCAGGGTTTGGAGCTGTGTAAAGCAAAGGAGATGCGGAATTGGTGTCAAAAACTCGTCGTATTCGGGTCCTATGATATCGTTATCATAGGAAATAATGGTGATTTCTTCTAGAGTCCGATACGCATTGCAGCTGGACAGAGCATGAAAGAGTTGCTCAGCCTCTTCTGAAGACAGAAAGTGGGCTTCAAACTCGAACTCTTTCAGTGAGGGAAATTGCGAATGTTGCATGACTGTGATGAAGTCTGCAGCATCGAACAGCTGTCGAAAGGAAAGGCTTGTGATGTTAAGAAATGATAGATTTACGATATCTTGTGTTGGCAGCGAAGGAGGGTCAATACATCCTTGATCAATTTTCAATTTGAGAAGGGTAGGGAGGCAGGAGAGGTGCTTCCATGCTGCCCAGTCGAGCATTGGACCAGAAAGAGTTACAAGTCCGCATGCACCAATGAATCCTATTGGATAGGAAGGACAGTTCATTTGCTGTGCTGCCATCATCATCACTTAGAGGAGTGTAGATGCATAAATGCTCCAGAGCAATGCAACATGTCACAAAAGATTGCAGACCCTCGTCGACACTCAATAGATGACGTCGGTGCAGCATGCGAGGCAGAAAGAGGTTCAAATATGTGGTGGAAAAACTTAATGACTTCAGCCTCGGAAATATGCATGCCTCGGCGGGGATGGCAGAGAGAAGATGCGGATATTCAGATTTTATGTTCAATATGCGTATGCGGGAGGAGTGACGCAGAAATTGATGGGCCTCATGGGCAAATAATGGCTTAACACCTTTCGCCCAGGGCTTGTACGAGTGGTCCCACTATTATGTAGACGCTCGGTCAGCCGAAAAGCAACAAACAAAGTGTAATGAAGTCATGCACTGACCCTTGTACCCCTACGGTATATCAGTGGATGTAACCTTGTTACACAGCCTAGCAGTGGTTCTAACCCATGGATTTCAGTCCACAGCAAATCCATCACAGGCTCGTGGAAGATTTTGCATGTCCTTGCAAGCGCTGCAAGCAATTTCTGGGTCGATGTTGTTTGAGTAGATGGTATTATATTCACATAGGCGAATATCTCCAGGAGGACTTCGGGAACAAGTAAAGCTTGATGCATCACTGAGGTACAATAGAGTCAGGACTCAAATAAGTTTCATGTCAATCTAAAAACACTGCCCACATGGGACCAATGGGCGTTGTTGCCTGCTATTTGCAGAATTCCAGTCAAGATATTGATGTGGGCTATATACACGTAGTATGGATACAATTTATTGCCAAAAATGTGGATACTTCATGAATCATTGTTCAGTGCATCACTCGAACATTTCGTCAACTTCCATTTCGCTGCATGACTTCTCGCAGAGCAGAGGTACAAATTTCTCAATATAAGTCAGGTTTTGGGTGAACGAGAGCTGTACACATCTTGTAAGCAACGGTGCAGATTGATTAACGCTAAGACCAATTGTGAAAAGACCCAGAGTTCTGATCAAGTTTCAAATCAAGCGTATATATCGCACGCGTCCGGTCGAAGCGCACACCACTGTGGCTGGAGTGGGATGGCATTGATGCCGCGCTGTACCATTCTGTACCTGACGTCCTGTATCGCTCATCTGTCATCGAGGTACTTCCACATCCAGAAACACTACTTACATGCAAACGAGGAAGTGCCTCGGTGACGTTGAGTGCAGCGCCAGTGGGCTGCTTCCCACTCCAGAAAATTTCTGCTGATGATGCAGCGCGTGGCCACACGATCGAGTCGACATTTTGGGGACCAGACTGTTCACTCCATAGAATTTGCTCGCCTGTAGATTGTTCAGAAAGGTTGGTTTAAGTTCGAGACTAGATTGCGTTTACCTCCGAGAACAAGTTCGTACTGCGCCTCGGTCAAGTTTGCCAACGGATCAAAGGTATATGCCTAGCGAAACATTGTGAAATGCGTGGCCATCTTCGACATTCATACCTACCTCGGACCAGGTCTTGAAGGGGTCGCACCAGCTATTTCTGTTCTCCCAAGGGATGTCAGTTCAGATTGAGTACATTCAACAAGATGAGGACTAACCCAGTTGGGTCGTCTCCCAGCCATTCACCAGCACCACAATCCTGGGATAATAAGGACATTGTATTCTGTAGAAAAACTCGTCAACTAACCAGGTAGAAGTAATTTGATGGTGCTTGGATGATCCTGAAACCCCTTCCTGCCACTGCTGCAGCATCTGCAGAAGAAATCCAAATCCTTTCGATACAGTTGAATCAGCGAAGTCAGATCATGATATCATTATACTTACATCACAATAGTTTCGTTTGAGAGTGTAATATTCCAATCGAGGACCATTTCTGAATGAACGCCGTCTCCATTTAATACTATCATTCAAAGGAAGAAACACAGCGCATACCCTCCCATACGACGGGCGTCTTTCCCTGGGCAATCAATGCACCGTGAGTGGTCTGTGTGAACGCGTCAAGAGCACCGTTTAGCGTCATGCCGGTTCTGTTGAGCTGCTGCTCCGTTAGGTAGTCATTGGCGTAACAGTTCGTGTTAAGTTCATCGCCGCCGGTGCTGAAATAGTGCGAAGGGAGGACCTTTGCGACGCTTGTAAGTAAGGAAGCAGTGAAGTTCATGACCTCTGGGAGTGCAAAACGAAGCTGGCCGGCAGGGGGCTCGTTGGCAAAGTCTGCCACGGGCTAGCATCAGAGCACGCAACATATTCGGGGTAAGTGGCTGCAATGATAGCGGTGTGGCCGGGTGTATCGATTTCCTGTTAGAGTGCTCAGAGTTATGTACAAATTTGACTGATGAATACTAACCATCATAACATCGATGCCTCTCTGCGAGAACACCATCAGCAAACAAAAGACCATGATGAAGGGAAACACGTACTGCAGCAGCATACTCCACGATGTATTGGACATCGCTCGCTGTGTAAACTTCTTGAGGAGAGTATGCACCGTTGATGGCAAGTTCTGGGTACTGTGCGACTTCGAGTGGAAAGCTCTGACTATCCGTGATATGCCAGTGGAAAGTGTTGATCTGTATAGCTTGTGAGGGATGACAAGAAAAGACATCAGGAAAACACTCGCCTTCACCCAGCTCATCGCAGTCCAACGTTCGCAGAATGTCGCTGACCGGATAGTAATTTCTCGATGTATCCAGTCCTAATCCCCGGAAAGGCTATATATATGGGTTCATGCATCAGACGTCAAAGTGTAAGGGATAGCTGCTCACATATGCAGGAGTATCTTTGATAGAAATCGGAGCGAGTAAAGTATAAGTTACTCCTCTATAGTAGTAGAAAAGCTGATTAAAAGTGGTGAGTCCTCTATACAGACCCAACGTCGAGTTCGCTATCAAAGTAGCAGCCGAGCCATCTGCTGGAATGATCAGTGCGTACTCCTCGCTACGGGTTCCCAGGGGCTTGATAGCTTCTGAAGAAATGGGCTCTACAGCAGCTCCACTCGCGAGAGACAGCGTCAACTTTGACAGTGTCCTCGCATTAGCAAGTGCGGTAGTATCATTTGCGCCGCGGCCTACAACGAGACGTCCGAGTTTGTCGTTTTCGAGATAGTACTGTGATTGTGTAACCGCATCATGTAAATCCGACGGCGCGCCTTCAATCTGCACATCAAAGTAGAATGTGGGGGAAATTTTGAGGGTAGTCATGCCGGTCTCGAGGGTAGTTGGGATGGGCCAGAGAGCCTGGACACCAGAAGGAAGGATGCATCCTGTGACAAGTGCCAGGATGATAAGGTAGCGAGAAAAGGCCATGAATCAATATGTGGGGGTTAAAGATGCGACCAGTTCAACTGCAGCTGTTTATAAAAGTTACAGCTGAATACTGAGCGCTAGTGGTGAGGCCTAGGTCTGAGGGTTGGCATGTGCGCTTTCAACATGCGTACGTAACACTAAAGTGACCCAGAATTCCAGTGCAACTATGAACTTTGCATGTGTCCGGCGTTGACAGGTCCAGCGTGGATGGCTTTCGGAAGTTTGAATCATCCATATGTTGTCCATATGCATGTCCGAGGTGGAATCCCGCGGTTCAACGGCGCGTAAACGCGTCTGTCACGATCACGTGACAAAATTCTCGAAATGGAACTACTCACGTCAAACTGTACCGTCAATTCTGTCCGGCCCAAGTCCGGCCAAGACTATTCCTGCATCATGCAAAAATGGCACACGACGCGCATGGGCTCCTCCTTCAAACAGATCTCATTCGCTTATCAGCAGACTTCAAACCAGTTTTTCTCTGTCATCTGATGATTGCCAGACCAGCTCTGTGCAACTGGTCGTATGGCGTGATAAGTTTCGAAACGCAAAACTAGAGCGGAACCGCGGTCATCTGGTATTGATGCTATCTCAGTAAGTGATAAACCTGGTGGCAGTTTTACTCATTCTCATAACCCTGGCAGGCATATGATAGAAGCCGTAGAGTGAGTCACAGGTGTTCCAAATATAACGACTTGCATCCCTATTGCGGATATGAAGCCTGCTAACAAGTACTTACTACGGCATAGACCAGCCTGTCGCTTGTGGTTGACACCACCATCCTGCCATATAACACTCGTATCAAGGGGCCTTGATCACGGTCGGTCGCTTTCGTCGTGTCCCTGAAAGCTGTCTAACATTGTGCGCAGAACTTGACTGTCCACTCAATCAATGCTTATAACTCGTTCGTCAATCCACGGACATTCATCGCTAAGCCACGCTCACTCGAACTCTTCAGCTCCGTGAGCGTCTCAAGATTCAACAGCCTGGGGAAACCCACCCTTACACTCCATTCTTATAAG
The DNA here is from genome assembly GCF_016758755.1 of Suillus discolor. NCBI lineage: Eukaryota > Fungi > Basidiomycota > Agaricomycetes > Boletales > Suillaceae > Suillus > Suillus discolor. The sequence goes on from NW_024541317.1 coordinate 14,769, forward strand.
CCGGGATGTTGAAACCTACCTCTACGATACCATTTGTATGTACTACGCAGAACCGCCTTTTCTCAGGAAACCATGCTGATGATTTTCTTGTATTATAACATGTCCCGAGTTGATAGGTCAACAACTCCTATATGTGATTCTGCGACGCCACCTCGAGAAATTTTCATGCTCTGTCGAGATGGACACCAAACTGCGTTCGTTCGAGCAGTCCAATAAAGGTGTCGCAGTTGTTCTAGCAAAGAACGACATATTGGAGATCTTATACTAAGTGGGTGATCCATGGTTACGGTGCTAAAGGTGAGATGCGATCAGTTTCAAATGCAGTTGGATGAGTCCAAATCGTGGTTAACTTTGGCTTACATTCTTGAGCGAGACTAGAGACGATATCCTAATGATCCTGAGAGATATTCTTTCACATAGAATTGGTTTTGATAGAGCGGTGCGTCTGATTTCTACTTACTTCGAAGGAGCACTCTTGAAAATATTGGCTCCGATTTGGAAGCTTTATAGCACGAGAGTATGTCAGTTTCTGCTGTCTTCGTTATCGCTTGGTGTATCTTCTATATGAGTTTTGGACTACCTTTATAGCACGCTAGACGTAGCTATGGTATCTCAGCATATGGCATGGATGTATCGTTGTTGGATTTCATCAAGCACGTATTGTGTTGTGTGATCACATGGCTGTTACAGACGCGGATATCAAAAGGTATACAGAAGGAGGGAGAGGACCGTCGAGCACAGTGAACGGTGGAGCTCAGGTGGCGCACGTAATCATGTTGGAATTCTGTTGGCGATGATGCAGAAGTATATACTAGTACAGCAGTTTATAACTACAGTCGACAGCGACGACAACGATAGCGAAAGAACAAAAGAACTCGAAGGTATGTAACAACATTCCCGAACGTGAAGATATTCCAAACTCAATCATTCTAGGAAGCTCCCACTACATATGGCGCAGTAGCCGTTCTCAAAGATCTAAGATACTTGTTGACTTCAACCCAACTCGAACCATGTATGTTTTGAACTTGTTTGACACGAGGGAGCCAGGCGGAAATAATGCGAGCAATAGTTTCAGCATCTGCTGTTTGAAATTCGGATGACTCCCAATCCAATGATCGTAGGGAGGGATGTTGTATTGGCTCGACATCAGGATCGATGTCGATAGTTGCAAGATTGATTGGAACTCGTAGTCTAAGCAATCGTGGACATGGAACAAGCGCTGTGAATAATCCACGGAGGGTGACTTCGGAAGAAGAGTCAGAGTCTTCTATTTCCAGAGTGCGGATGTGCGGCCAACTAGACATAGCTTGCAAGAGCATGTCATTGTCCAGGTAGATGCGGTAATTATAAAATGTGAGCTTCAGGGTTCGGAGCTGCGTGAAGCAAAGGAAATGCGGAATTGGTGTCAAATGCTCGCTCTCTAGGGGTACGAGGAATCCCTCAGCAAGAGAACAAATATATATTTCTTCTAGAGTCAGACACGCTTTGCAGCGGCACAGAACATGAAAGAGTTGCTCGGCCTCTTCTGAAGAGATATATTTGGCTTCAAACTCGAACCTTTTCAGCTAGGGAAATTGCGAGTGTTGCATGATTGTGACGATGTCTTTAGGATCGTAGAGCTCTTGAAAGGAAAGGCTTGTGATGTTAAGGAACGATAGATTCACAATATCTCGTTTTGACAGCGAAGGAGGGTCATTACACCCTTGATTAATTCTCAATTTGAGAAGAGTAGGGAGGGAGGAGAGGTGCTTCCATGTTGCCCAGTCGAGCATTGGACAAGAAAGATGTACAAGCTGCGTGCACCAATGAATCCTATCAGATAGCAGGGACAGCTCATCTGCTGTGCTGTCGTCATCGCATATTTCAGGAGTGTAGATGCGTAGATACTCCAGAGCAATGCAACGTGTCACAAAAGATTGAAGACCCTTGTCGACGCTCAATAGATGACATCGGTGCAGCATGTGAGGCAGAAAGTGGTTCAAACATATAGTGGAAAGACTTAATGACTTCAGCTTCGGAAATATGCATTCCTCAGGGGGGATGACAGAGAGAAGATGCGGATCTTCGGATTGTATGTCCAATGAGCGTATACGTGAGGAGTGACGCAGAAATTGATGGACCTCATGGGCAGATAATGGCTCGACGCCTTCAAGTTTGCCCCACTGTTATGTAGACGCTCGGTGAGCCGAAAAGAAACAAACAAAGCGTAATGAAGTCATGCACTGACCTTTGTACGACTATGATCATATATCAGTGGATGTAGCCTCGCTACACAGCCTAGCAGCGGTTCTAACCCATGGATTTCAATCCACAACAAATCCATCGCAGGCTCATAGAAGATTTTGCATGTCCTTGCAAGCCCTGCAAACAATTTCTGGGTCGATGTTTGAGTAGATGGTATTGTGTTCACATAGGCGAATATCTCTAGGATGACTTCGGGAACAAGTAAAGCTTGATGCATCACTGGGGTACGGTAGAGTCAGGACTCAAAACAAGGTTTTGTGTAAACCTAAAAACATTGCCTGCGTGGGACCAATCTTAATGAGTGTTGTTACCTGCTATTCTCAGAATTCCAGTCAGTGGTATATACAGTAACACGTAGTATCATTATGAATACAATTTATATAACGCGTGACTCTCACAAATGCGGTCACCGTGACCAAGAGTCCGAGTCAATCAAACAACAGTGTTGGCTGGGTGCATACCCCATCTTGGGCCGCAATGCACCTGATCAGAGGCTTACCTTGACAACAACAACCGTAAGCGTTAGTTCGTGTTCAAAAGGGGTAGCTTGATGTTTTGATTTGCGGATCTCGACCCTGATGCAGATGAGGCTGCATTGCAACGTAAAACCCCCTAAGTACTATATGGCTGTCTTATTCAGTGCCGCACAGCACACGGCTTCATTGAAGAATACTAACGGCCAATCCATCATTGCGTCTAGTCGAAACCTTTTATTGAAAGCGGCCTGGTTTAGACCTGTAGTTAGCCTGTAGTTTCGAAGACTCACATACATACGCAAGCATCAGAGGATCTGTAGCTACTTTCAATGATGTTCAAAGGCTTGAATTTTTCGGAGGAGTTGTGACTGATCTGAACTTTCTGAAGGACAATCTCCATGGGATACAAAGGACATGTAGGTCATCTAAGACTGATGACTCGGAGTTACTGAACAATCGTCAGTAGCATTTAGAAATGGAGAAAGTATTTCATGTTAAGGATCGTTGGATCCAGTTCACAATGGCATGACTTGCGCGCAAATCGGCTTGACTGGGCTCGTACTACATATGTACTCAAGCAGAAGACGAAGCTGCAAATATGATTCGACTTGAAATAACATACCAAAAAATAAGATAACTGGGGCACACCGTATCCAAGTCAGGGTCATTTCTACAAACAACAGAATGAGAGAGGCTCGCAGATCAACAATTGTGAGTATGTACCGGACGACAGGAATACGGCGCGGAACTACACATCTATATGAATGAAAACCGTCCTCTGTTTGAGCGGCACTTTCGTCTTCACATGCAGCGTGAGCCCAGGCTACCTTCGTACAGTCCATGGCACTACCATTCTTCGAATCCTTGAACACGTTCTCGTAAAAAGCTTTGATGATGAGTTTTGCGACTGCATCATCGACTGCCCAGAAAGTGCCTGAACCACCAGAATGGTAGACCTGCTGCGAGATCAATGCCCTCGTCAGGGGTCCGCTTGTTGCCGTGACACCTGAGCACTTCGTCTACGCAGCCATGAAACTGTGTGAACGAACAACTGCCCAATTTCCTCAACTCCCAACTGACACTCACTGATACTGGTCATTACGCACTGGGCTCGCCTGAAAGGTGCTTCCCGTGAGTGATACCCTAAGTTCTTCTGCCGGTTAAAGCTGACGACTCGCTTACCAGCGACTTCAGATACCCACGAAGATTTGTTGCATCTTATCGAATTTAGCAGGACCTGAATTCGTCGTCCAAAGCTGTTTTGTGGGCGAGGATTGGATATTGAATTTTGTAAGTAGAGTATCTCGCGAGTAATGGCCTGTGTGGTTCTGATGAGCATTAAATTGAAAGGAGATAGGCCCCTGGACTCACCAACAATCATTGCCATTGTCAGATAACCTGGTCTGATTCCAAGATCCGTGCAGACTTGTCTCGCATACGAGATCTACCTTATTCGATCCCCCAAGCGCTGACCATGCCGTCATCCACCAGTAAAACAGCAGTGGTCACGCCATGCCACACGATGCAGGGTCATGCAAGACAGGTCAACAGTGCTGTGCACTTGCCTGATGGACGACACATCATCACATGTTCGTCGGACGGCTCACTCCGACTATGGGACCTAGAGAGCGGCACACAGATAGGCGAGGACTGGCGAGACGAGGATAACGTAGTATTTCGATCCCTGGCATTGTCTCCAAACGGCAAGATGATTGCAAGCGGGGACTATGACGGGAAAGTGAGGTTGTGGGATGTCGAGACGAGGAAGGTCATTGCCAGATGGACAGGACATGCCCATACTGTGCAATCATTGTGCTGGAGTGCAGATGATAAACAAGTGGCAAGTGGATCCTGGGATGGGACGGCAAGAATCTGGGAGGTCAAGAAGGGCAAAACTATTCTGAAAATTGAAACCAGTCACGCCCGGGTGAATGCGGTGATGTACTCGCCTGACTCATCAAAACTTGCCACGGGCCGGGGGGATATGAGGAGAACGCTGTAAAAATCTGGGACTACGAAAACGGGAAAGCGTCTCAAAACACTCAAACACTCAAACACAGTTCGCAGCTTGGCATGGACGTCCTTGGATGGAAATGGCAAACTTATCTCCGATTCATATGATCTGATTAGGATATACGACACCGCCACTTGGGAACAAATCGCTATCCTTGAAGGTCACACAAAGCATGTCACCGCCCTCTCCTTGTCTCAGAACAACCGCCTCCTCGCAAGTGCATCTTATGACAAAACAGCGCGTCTATGGAATCTTGACACCAACCTCCCAGTTGGACTACCCCTCCAGCATGAGAACGTTTTGTGGTCCGTAGCTCTTTCCCCTGATGCAAAGGTGCTAGTTACTGCCGAGGACACAACCGCGTACACTTGGGACGTTTATACCATCCTCAAAGAAGCTGGCCTTGAGGACCTACTTTCCATTGATTCCAATATTGTCACGGTAAGTGTCAACACATCCATATCACCCGCTCTCTCTGACAATGTCTGTTGTTAGGCACCAGAGGAGAGACGGGAACAGGAACAGACGGCACCTCAAGATGATGATTCAGGGATACAGCACACACCCCGCTCTTCGCTCAGTGACAGGTCATTTTTGGAAGTACGTGCCGAGTTCGCAATCTTTCTCATTCATCATAACAGTAATATTCTAGCAGTGATGCTACGCGATGTCCTGGCCAATCTGACGATATAGATGAACTCCCGCCAATGTTTTTTCACGGCATGGAAGCCCCTCAGTCCTCCCCAATGGATGGTGCACACCCACATTCCTCTGCAAATGCATTCCTCGCTCGCCTTCTCTCGCTCCTCCGCCGCTTTCGACCCGACAATGATGGAATGACTGAACTTCCGCAACCTTCACGGCCTTTGGCGGTCCATCTACGCACACTCCTCGCTCGCCTGTCCTCACTCATTCACCGCTTTGCACCCGAAAGTGATGCACCAAATGAACTTCAGCAACCCTCCACGTCTTCCTGGTTAGATCCACATGTGCTCCTGGCTCGCCTTTCCTCACTATTTCCCCGATCTCGACTCAATACTGACGAAGAAGCCGAACATCATCCAACATTGCCTACGAGATCACATGCAGATGGGAGGCTCATCGGCCGGCTGTCCTCATTCTTCTGCTCTCAACCCCACACCAACGAAGAAGCCGAACATCATCCCACAGTGGCTTCAAGTTCACGTCCAGATGCGAGGCTCATTATCCGGCTGTCTTCACTCTTCCGCTCTCAACCCCACACCAACGAAAGAATAGAACTTTCGCAACGCCCAAGTCATCCTCGCGTTGTCAATGTGGCTGCAGTGCGGGACAAGCAGGTATGGCTCTTCTTGGTGCATTTACAATCGCTGTGGTTTAGTGATCTCTGTTCAGGCTTTGTTTGTTGCTCGGGGGCCAAATTTTAAGAGAGCAAAACGAGCATATGAGCAACGAACCGAATCGCACGCCCAAGCTCAGGCGTCGTCATCGGGCACTCAGCCTACCCATGCTTCAACATTGGCGACACCTCCTATTCCAGGTACTAAACCTACCACAACAGGTGCGGCAACCCCACAGTCACCACCCATCCCATGGTGGAGTCAGCTCGTGTTATTTCTCTGCTGTGCATATCCACCACATGCCAATAGTCATTGACACAATTAGCATTGCAGCATTTGGACAACTACTTCACCTTTGCTTCTAGTGATTCCGCACTTATGTCTCTTTCCTTATGTCTTTCAATACACCATCAATCTTGTTTCCTCGTTATGAGCCTCGTGCAATGCACCGAACAGGATCATACTAATTTTACGAGGCAAGGACGCTGTACTTCTCAACAATTCTTGATGGGTATCATATATCCTGCCCAAAAGAGCGTAACAGCTCTTCAAAGGGGTCGCTGTTGGCTAGGCTGCAGTGTGGTAGCTTGAAGTCCCAGTGCTGCACGACCACAGACTGGCTTATTGGTAGTGGTAAGTATGGTGATCATGATGAAAACTCGTTTATTGTCTACTTTCGTTCTCTCGCGCGCACAGACATTGATTTACGGAAATACACACTGTACAATATGATATATGATACACCGACGAAATGGCAGTCTCGACTCTCCATAACCTAAACGAAATTAACAGTCGTTCACATCCTCGACATTGAGAGCAGGTCTTTCTTTCTCGTTTCTCGGAGGGACCTTCTTTGCGACAATGCCCTTGTAGGCCATTTGAAAGTCGAATTGCATGTCTTTCATGCTTCCGGGAACCCCCTTCATAAATTCATCGACCTCTAGAACTCCAGATCTGAGTGCATCAATGTTACGGGCACGATGAGCAGATGAGGAAGGTTCTAGCTGCTTGCGCAGTTCCAATCCCTTCCTGAGGAGCGTTCTGTAAACAGGATAGTATTAGTTATTGTATGTCGCTGAGTAAGGGAGGACGGATGTTATCCCGCTTCTCTGTTTGCCCAACTCCTCGAGCTTTTCATGAGACTCCTTGTTGAAAAGGACTTTCGTCTTCGCTTTGGCAGTGTGAGTCAGAGCAATGCCTCATTCCAAACACACCAGGAGGTGAGGCAATGGTCCAAGGAAGAGGAAGTTGTAATAACCCGAACACCATTCAGGGGACTGCGTCTCCTTCAGGCATGTCATGAACATCGCATCGATTTCGGCATTGACTGCACGACTCGAGCGGCGTCTGACGTAACGGCGGTATGCGTTCTGAATGTTGCGAGCCGCCTCTTCTTCCTTCGCCGATGGTCCGTTGGTGCGTAGCGACTCGTCAAGATCAGGTGCAAACAACGCCATCGCCTCATCCAAAGTCCCCGATGCATCACGGGTCTCAGTATCAGCATTTGCCGTGAGATCTGCCTCCTCCCTTTCTTCCTCCCTTTCTTCCTCCCTTTCCTCCTCTCCTTCGAACTCTTGAGGTTGCGGTTCCGCTATCTCTTTCTTATCATGCTGCACAACCTCTGGTCGGTCCTTCGAATGCCCTAAGTGAGGTACGGAGGCAGGGGCCTCCACTCTCAGGGCAGACTGTGTGACCACTGTGTACGATGAAAGAAGCTGGGGGATCTCGATGGTCTTCTCGTATACGAGCCGTCGGACTATATAGACTCAGGTATGCTGGCTCATCGTTTTGTGGACAAGATGCACCAGGTTGCGCACTCCTTTATTATCATCGAAAGCCAGGAGAGCTTGCAGGTAACCATCTGGGGGTGGCGCCAATCCTGGCAAGGGTGTCATATACCTGACCACATCATCCACGAGTTTCCAATAGTTAACTGGATGCCGATTCGAAGGAGGGTTGTTTTTGTGCAGAGAAAGAATGATATAGTCTACTTTGCTTCTCAGGAAGCGATTCCTGATGTTATGAGCAACTAATGAACACAATTCAGCAGCAGATAAGTATTGAAAAGAGACAATGAACGTACTGAGGCAGAGAACCCTGCAGCTGTAATACACGTGATCAATATGCACATCGCTGACGGATACTAGATTGAACTCACATCCGGGAAATGAAAACATTACGGAGAATAGGCGTAAATCTCGCGTAGTCCAGCCAGAGGAAATCTGCTTAATTGTAATCTCGGATGTCTGAAAAGTTAAGAGACTCACCCATGCCGGCTTCTACGCGCAATGCTTCGACCAGCCTCGCGATTTCATCCAGAAGCTTGCCCATCAAAGGCAGGTTAGTTTTTTTCTCCGTAGTGAATTTGTGGGGAAACAGTAGCCAGTTACATGGAAGGACGACATTATGAAGGGGAAACTCATTGAAGTATGGGTCGATTCGCCAGTTGATTACAAAAGCGCTGCAGATGTCCTCGATACAGTCGCACAACACCGAGAGGTTGGCATATAAACGATTATCGAGGACATGTCTGAATTGCACTTAGTTCATTGCATGTAGAGACAAGAATAACGCGCTTACAGAATATACGAAATCCCGGATGAGATGCTGCTGCGGGTAGCTCCTTGGTAAGAAATGAGCAGGTCATGAACCATATAGCGTTTGTCCCACTTGCGAACGAGTTCGAACGGTCCGGAGATCGTACACTTTGCTCGAGAGATGTAGTCAGGTGTGTCGTCCCTGTCAAAAGCAAAACTAAGACTGGTTATTCCCATCAACACCGTCAAAAATTCAGCCTGGGTATGGAATGGGTCGAGCGAGTAGAAGGATTCGCGGACCCAGAGCTTCACCACTTTCATGCCATCTCGACGAAGAGGCATCAGGTTCATGTCGAGGTCCGCGGGGGAACCTTGAATGAAGAAGGGTGGATTGATGGCCTCGTAAAGATGCTTGAGCCAATTCCGCATGCTGATAAAGTGATCAGTATGAGTACTCGATCATAAGCTACCTCCAGGCGTACCTTTTGCGTCGCTCAATGTATGGGTGAGCGGAATACATGAATTGCAAGATCAGGATCTGCCAGATGTGGATGGCAACACGGTTGTTGTAATACTGGCGATCCAATTTCGATACTGCAACATGCTCTTGGGGACAGTTATCTCTTCGACATACTCCGGATATCAAGAATTGCAGGCATTGCGAGAAAACGGGAGATTTGCAACACATAGCATCGATCTCCGATATTTTGTCTTTCAAGATCGTTCGAATGGATTGTTGTAGGAGCTGGGTAGCGTTTCTACGAGAAGCTGTATACCCGGACGGATGTTCCGATACCCAAGTGATGCCCTGCCGGATTTCCATTGTTTTGTTGTGGAGGAATGTTCCATTTGGTATGAGAAACTTGTCGCCGGACAACCGCACGATGGAGAATAGTCTCTGAATACCCCTATGCTCCATGGGGTCAGGGAAGGTTAAAATCAGATAGAGCAGTCGCGCATAGGCGTGAAATTGTTCAAGGAACCGTTGCATTTCATTGACCGCGAAAGTTCGAATATCTGTGGTTCGAGAGAATATATGGTCCAGGCAAAGGAGAGCTGCTGGCCTGTTATGTTTATAGAAGCCAAGCGCAAGATTTCTCAACGGCTCGTGATTTCCGCGCAAGATGTTCTGAAACATCGATATCTAGATGTTGATCAGCCCAGCTGGTCACTTTGAGACTGCTAATACGTACTAGATCACATGTGGCCGGCGTTAGTTTGTTCGTCTCTAGTTGATCAGCAAGAGCGATGAAATGCTGCATTGGCTCATCAGCAATGGATTTTACGGTGATTCTGAAGGAGCATTTGCGCCAGAAGTATTCCAATATAGTATCGGCCGCACGGATGGTAGAATCGACGTTGCTTTTGTCCTTTATGAATGCTCGAACAGCTTCCAAGGGCCTATTCTCTGACAAGTGGAGCTCTGCGACCTCATAGTACCTTGAGTGAGATTCAAGCAGTGAGGCACGAGCGTCATCAAGATCATAGTCCTCCAGAAATTTGAGTTCCTCATCAAATGTCGAGAAGAGGGGCAAGGGAGCCCTGCGCAATTGCTATCAAATAAAAACATCATGGAGAGTCTAAGACTTACTGAACGTTGTTCCTGCTGCAGTAAAACAGTCTGCACACAGTCTGTAACTCCGTCTTGGTCTCTTTAGGTATATCCGTGCCATGGTCATTAAGAACATGGAGGGTCTTGTCAAACCGTCCGGCCTTGCGATATCTCTTCGCTGCTTGCTCAAACTCTTGAGCATTGAGATAGGCTTTAGCAGCTTTAAGATCATCTCCTGCTCGAACGTAGCAATCCGCCGAGTTACGATAATATTGGAGCTTCTGATTTGCTGTTGCGGTCGCCGCGCAATCAGTAAAGGCATCGGCAGCTACGTTAAAAGCTCTTTTTTGGTCGCTGAGTGAGGCCACTCCGACACTAGAACGTGCGACTTCTCGGAGTTGATATGCCTCACAAACCTTCGCTTCACGATGAAGGTCAGCACGTTCGAAGCAGTGGATAGCCTGCGAGTAGCGCTTGTGCGAGAATAGTGAGTGCCCGAAGGATGCCCATTCTTCCGGAGTCGAGGAGACGGCTAGATGAGGGACATCGGTGCCGGGGGTACAATTCTCGATCTGGTTGCGAGACGTCCAGAATATCTGAAGGAAAATAGTTATCAGGTCAAGTTACGCCAACATGCTGCTCTCAACGTACACGCATCGGCTCTGATCTATCAGATTTGTCAACTGACCCATATGTTCTTCCTTGCTCGAGTGATTCCCACATAAAGAAGTTTGAGCTAATAAAAGTAAGCCGAAGTTCATTTCAAGGATCGGTGTGCCTACCTCGCTACAAACCCCAGCGTATCGCGCCTCGTCTCGTTCAAAGTTCGGTGCATATCCTTGACCGTCTACCCCATTGAGAACTACGCGCCATCGCGACAGATCTACAGCAGAATCCTCGAAAAAGTTGTATAGCAGCACCTGACCGAAGTCAGACATTCATCAGATAGCAAGCCTAGGTTTCTCACATCATTGAATTCCAGGCCTTTGCTCTCATAAAGCGTCCTGCATACATATGTCAACATGAAAACACAGAGCAAAGGTAGTCTTAATACGACTCACATAATTAGTCCAATTTGACCAACTTGGTCTCGTAACTTCTGACGTGCCGCATCGTCACGCACGAGAATGCCTAGATGCCCTGTCAGTGTATGAATGAAACCTCCAACCAATTCCTTTACATTGCCCGGCTCCGAACTCAATGTGGCTACCGCTGGCAAGAATTCTCAGGAGGACAAGAGGGGTATAGTCCAGGTTTGCTTACCTCTCCCCAAACAAGAACTGTTCATAACGAACGGTGTCTTTGTCCCAACCAGTGAAAAATACAGGCTTCAGCCCGTCAACCACCCCCTTTTCTGGCTGAAGATTATCGATTGTGTTGGGCCAAAACTTCGTGATGAGTTCGATCACAGAACTTGCGCAGTTGACAATTCCACCGTGTGATCTGTAGTTGATCGCCAATTGAAACATCGCAGGCTGACGAAGACATGCTCCAACGGAATTCACCGAAATATTTTGCTGCTGCTTCAAGGTGTCAACTCAGGCCCGAGCTAAGTCACTGTCTGCTGACCTCAACACGGTAGAGAAACACTTTCAGATCATTAAACCTGAAGGAACTCCCTGCAGAGATTGTCTGTGCGGTGTCCCCAGCCCAGAACAAACCGTCTGGATTTTTGCATAATTGCTCAAAACTATAACAGAAAGTTCAAGGGATTATGTCAACAAAGGATGGAGTAGCCACTTACAGAGTGCGTCGATCAGAAGGTTGTCTTGTGCTTCGTCGACATACCTAGTGCAGGTGGTCAGGGGCAAGATGCATTGGTGGGGATAACACATACAGGAAATCGATCTGTTGGCCAGGAAACTTCTTGCTCTGGAAGACCTTGAGTATCGCATGTGTGCTGTTTGGGAATATATCGTGATATTACTTGGGTGAGAAGGGGAATAGGTCGTACCGATCTGCAACATCATGATGACGTCGCTGCCTCTTCATTTTCGTATAATACTCGAACATGTCGTACAGAATTTCCCTCTGATTCGCAAAATTTGGGTTAGAACGATGAGGAAGAAGGATGTATGTTGGGCGATCGAGAACTCCTTCAGGACAGGTCAGTGCATGTTCGGAGCCTTTGATGATCCCTATATGTATATTCAGGAATTGTCAGTGTCGATGTAATACAAATAGCACTTACCCATGAATTCGCTAAAAACCAACCACGGATCTGATGAGGTAGTGTCAGTACTCTATTGTCATCATAAGAGAAAGGGACGCTACTGAGATTCTTGCTGAGATTCTGTGGAAAATGAGGCCAGTATTGATTTGCGAATACGTCATAGGTGACGAAACAATCATGCGCGTCAGCATTGTCAACATTGAAGAAAGCTCCTGCGCTATCTGTCTTGTCCAAGATATCTGCCGCGATCATTTTCGCCAACTACATAGACGATTAGCTCGGAAGCTGTCCAGACGACGGATTGGGACGCACTCGATCGAAAGTTAGAAAAAGAGGAAAGTGCTTATCCTCAAGTCCACTGTATCTCATTGGTATATTCATCTGTGATTCGGGCAGGTCGTCGAGATCAACAAGGCCCTCCTGGACACTTCGTGCCTTCATTTTTGCAAGTTCCTCCAGGGTATAGCCTGCCAATGCCAGAGATTCGAGAAGCTTCGTGAAATACTCTTCCACTTTCGTAGCGAGCACTCTGGATTTGGTGACGAAGATTTGGTGTGGCTTCGGCATGTCGACTGCACTCATCTCCCAAGCTCGCTGAATACCGAGAATCTTGAACAGCATCGTCGTGGTTTTTCTAGTTGAGTGTGATAGATAAGCTATTCATATTAGGGGTAGGACACTTACCCCGTGCCGCTGCGACCCAAGACGTAACATGACGTGATACACTCGACAATCTTTTGTTCTTGAGGTCTGAACAAACATTTATCAGTGAATGCATCACATTGGGGCAGAACTCACGTGAGCATAAAGACGTGTTGTACGTCTTGGTTTGCGATAAGACCTTTTGGAAAGATAAGAGGAAGTGGCGAGCCAACTACATGATCACTCACTATGCAGGAACACCTAAAACAATATGTTATCGAGTCAATATATGCGTGCCTATGAATCGCATGGATAAGCTTACTTGCGAGAATGTGACATATTTCTCCAAACTAGAAAATCGTTAGATGAAAACCAATTTGAGTAAGGATGGCGAAAATTCATACACAAGTAAAGAGTGAAGCTGTGCCATGGATCAATGCCTGTACAAATGACAACTGAAAGTACTCAACTCGGTCCATGTCCTTATCACTAAGATTGAGTGGACTTCCTGAGCATTCTGGCTCGGGTTCAGCTGATGGGAATGATGCAGGCAGAATTGCGCTGTCTTTAGAAAGGGCAGGTCTATTCCGAAAGATACACCTGTGCAAGCAATGATTCACTGAATTGCATCAAGACCCGAAAAAGGTCCTCACCTTCTACGATATTCTCTGCCCTTGCGTGCGAGATGGTTACCCAAGGCATCCCATACTTTGCCAAGTTGTGCATGCGTATAAATGCCGTATATCTTGATTACTGGAATTCATATCAGTGCTAATAACGAACAGATGTAATTGCTCTTGACAGTTCACCTTGTCTTTCGGACTGTCAAGACTCCAGTCTCAATATCATGCTCGATGTTGATGTAAGAGCGACGTACCTTTCCATCCTGGTCAGGGACACAATCAATCTGGTACTGTGAGAAAAGGTCAGTCATTTCCTGCTCTAATCGATGTATGTGAAATTACGCTTACTACTAATCGTAAGTCCTTTGTCATCTTGGCATCGTAGATGGGTATGCCTGCATCTGGTCCGTTAAGTCGCTTGTGATTATCATCTGAGAAATAACCATTCGATAGTTGTCTGTGATAACGATAAGATCATTACAGCAAATTTCATCAGAAGACAGACTTGATCTTCCCGACGATGATCTTGAATGTCTTCTTTTCTGATTTACGTAATTCACGCAAATTTTTGTAGGCTTCCGTAGATATGAGAATTCGCCACTCTCCGAACCCGTCCGCATTCTCAAAGTAAAGCGCAGCCTTCATAGGCTGCACCATTTGGTACGCTTTGGGTCGGGTTGTTGGACTCTCGACATCCTCGGTTGACGAAACTTCAGGCGCAACATCTTTGGCAGACTCGCCCACGTTTGGGAGGAGTAAGGCTTTAATGTCGCCTGCCAATTCCGTCCTCCGCAGAAGCGAGAGGTAGAACTTACGGAGAGCTGTCAGGGGAAACGTCAAAAAGCAGAGAATATACTCACCGAGAGAACATTTTTCAGCTTCGTAAGAATGTTATTAGACAATGATGCGGCAGCCTCGCTCGTGAGAGGGACAACCACATCAAGCCTCAGGAAGAGAGATGCGTCGATAGACGTGTGAGCTTTCGGGCGATTACGCTTGCGCATTTTCTGAGGGACTTTCTTCTTGACGAACCCATCATCAGATTCGTCGAAGAGATCGTTCTCGTCTTCAAACGACCCTGCACCAGAAAATTCCATAGTGTTCAACGCGCAGAGTACAGGTAAAGCGTCCTCGATGAAGCCTCTGTGGCGGCTGATGTCCCTAGAGACATCCATCGCTAGAGGCTCAGCTGGAAAAGCTAGAAAGTACATAGACAGATTGTCTAGCATCGTTCTCGCAACGGATGTTGGATATTCTTGAGATATTCTTGGAAAGTCTTTCATGATCTGTGAGATCATTGCCTCACGGCGATCCCAAACTGTTGACAGAGTCAGAGCTGATGGCGCTCGAAGGAAGTTCGTGAGATACCAGAAATAATATATGCAAAAACATGGGGTGATGACGACATATGTTTGACCGTAGCTTGTAATGCGGTTGCTCCTGGACTTGAAATTGTGTCCAGGTGGCGCAAGGCGGTTCTGAGGCCTGCCTCGTTGACTATTCGATCTTTGGAGAGTAAGTCCAACATGGTCTGTTGAACAAGAGAAGGTTGTGATGATAAAGTGATTATATGAAGGGCTGGGGAACTTAGAATGGTACAAAGAGCTTGGAGGAAGTCCGAGTGCGAGTCTGCAACGAGGCTGTCCTTATATCGTCGAGCCGGTGCTTTGTCTGAATTTCCAAACAGGTTGAGGCGCAAATAGTACACCCAAAATCGACACCTGCAGGCAACCTGAAGTCGTACATAGCGGTGAACTTGGACCCTCAAATGATCCCAGATTGTGACAAGAATACGACCTTACGTAGGTGTGGAACAGTGTAAGATGTGCATTCCGGAATAAATCGGCTCTCTATCTTTATGTAACAGGTCACCTTACACTCGTCTGATCAAATGATGCGTCTAGACTGATCTTTCTTGGAAATAAGGCCACAAGTATCAAGCTGGACCTACAGCACGTGTTGTAATAGAAGCAGACGAGAGGCACCATATGATAATTTTTCGGAAATCTCCTACATACATTTTATATCATACAAGCAAATATCATCCGTTCACCTTCGAATATTTACTACAATGAATTACAACAAGAGATGTCTGCGTGTATACCCACGTGACTGTTGTCCTTATCTTGCAAATACCGTTCGAATGCCTCTGATCACTGACATATCTTATTGGGATTTTTCCCACGCCATAGGGTATTGGGCATTGTGTTGACAATACCAAGTACAGCTGAGCGCTGATCACGGTGATCCTCGAATTGATGATCCAGCACAGGCTTGCGAAGTTCATGAAACGCACTGCAGCCAATCCGCGAGTGTGGAAGGTCGTTACTTCGGGTAAGTTCAGACCATCTGTATGTCTCCTAGACATGTCCTGACCTCGTGTTTACTAGTACTATCAATCATCCTGTAAACCTTGACAAAACACATTGCAAAATGTCGTGATCTGTTCCTTGTCACGGTCGTCGCCGTGGTCGTCGGTCGAGCAGACTGACAGGATGTTCATTAACTGGTTATTGAGGCACAGGTACGATTCTACGAAATGAAGACTTGGGTGCAGCACCGCAGCTGGAGACTTGGAGCATATCAAAAGTGAACGATCACAGTGGGGCAGATGCCATCAAGATCGAGTGGGAGCTCTGTGCAGCAACCTCCGCTTTGGTCGAAACGACACAGACTATAAGGTATGTCATATAGTATCTAAAGACAACTTGAATTAGATCTCATTTTCGTGAACGAAGTTGCTATCGTTCAAATTTACAATGTATCATACATGCAGGTACTGATGTACTTATTTGTGCAGGAGCCAGGACGAGCCAATCATAATTGCATCATTTCACTATATCACAGAGTCTTCACACGAGGTGCAGCTTCGTATCATTCTTCCTTCAATCTTCCTTTGTCCTTATCATCCTTGTGCACAGCCGTATCATATGCCTTCAACCACTCGCTACGATACTTAATAGCGCTGTATAGGTCATCGAATTCCTCCCAACGTTTCAAAGGTCCATCCGGAGTCTCATTATCAATGTCTCTCTATCTACTTTCATCTCGTTCTTTCATTCCCCTTCAAACTTGCATTTCGTGCCATATTCTTCATGTGCGGTCGCAACTAAGACTTACATCTTCAAATCCTCACATCACGATTTTTGATGTTTCGGGTAAGTAGATCACTCCACCTGTGCCCAGTTTTGATTGGACCAAGTACTGTTTCTCCGATATTCCACACTCCTGCTGTCCCATAATTAGATCCGCTCACCTGGCCACTCGTTCATCCAGTGCACTAATCGCACCCAATCAGTGTGTCCCGTCTATTTGGCAATGACCCTCCCCGTCTCCACATCTCGCAACGCCACTATCAGTGCCTCCACTTGTAATAGTTTTGTCGTTCGGAGACAATGTTACGATGGTGAACGCTAATCACAGATCTAAAGTTCCCTCATTTCGCCATTCCTATCCTATCTGTATTACTCTCCAGGTTCACAGTTCAAGTGACCCATCCCACGAACCTGTGATGATGTGTCGTCCCCCAGGCAGGTGCACAACACCCTGTACCTTGCCAGGGAGACCTCTCATCGTCTGACCACCAGCATTGGCTGATGTTTGACGTGTCACAGCTGATTGTGAACTTTGACTACTCATTGTTGGATTGTGCGTCTTGTTCATCTATCCAGTGACCACAACTGAAATTCTGAATACGATGTATTCTTGAACAATCCAAGATTGCAGATCAGACTGTATGTGAGGTGACTTGTTGACGAGGTAAAAAGATTATGAACCGGTGGAAATATCGCACGAACCATCAATTCTAGCTAGATTATTTGTGTATTTTGACATCAAAACCGCCTAGGCAATAGATCAAAGATGGGCGTATGCCGGGTGTTTGATGATTGTTAGTTGGCATGCGTATGCGAGAAAGGTGGGTAACATCTCTCGTGGCTCTGTGGGCGATCCTCAGCGAGAGTATCGGACTCGGCGGCCGGAAGCTATGGAAAGTCAGACAACCGTGCTCACTTTCGTAAGTAATTTGGTGATAAAAAATCCTAAACAGGACAAGAGCTTCTAAAGGACTCCTGACACCGTTTAGAATAATATTTTATGATACAGAAGGTACAGCGAATGTAAATAGAATATGGATATGTGCAACACAACATCACCATTCATCTCCAGCTAGTACATTACTATCATGCTCGTCATCTGAGAAATCCCAGACAACCAACCCCGGTTGTTCAACAAGAGTATGCTGTGGGATATCAGGCTCGTCATCATCAACTAGAGCATCCAGCTCGTTGTGATGGGAAGTATCTTCAAATTATTAATGTCCGAGTCAGTAAGTATATCAGATTGAGAAAAACATCTCACACCTAAGCCCAATCTTCCTCCCACACCACCCATGTAGTAAGGGCCATTCGGCTCATCACAGAATGGTAAATCCGAACAACCCTCAAGTAGAGGTAAGACATCATCTTCATTGGTCTCGGTCTTGTTCAGTAATAACGTGGGTGGGACGTTGTCGGCAAGTTGGAGCACAGAGAGCAAGTTCCTATAAACCATCCATGCAGATGAGCGTGTGACTTCAGGGCAACCCATTCGATCATAACAACATTTAATAAATTTGCCGAGGGTGGGTGGAACGATGTCGAACACTAAATGAGAAGGATTTATGTAATGGTTTCAGATGCGATCAACACCATCATGGTCTATAACAACCTAGAGCACATGAGATCCATGTCCAATGTGATGAGACCCGACTTACCTTAAAATCTAAAGCATTAAAATCTTGAGGCGAGTCGTAAATGAGTGTTGGGACGCTGTGCGGGAGTATCTGATACATGGTCAGATGCCATCACTGACATTAAAAATTTAAATGTACTTGCCTTATTCCGGTCGCGTCTCTTGGCTGTGTTGTTAACACGGTCACGATACGCATCCAATTCTCATTGCAGCCAAGGGATGAAAACCCAACGGAAAACCATACTAAGATGCACAATAGATATTAGATAGTAGGGAGACCAAGATTAGAGTATGAACTTTTGAAGTGTATTTCCTACATCATACAACCCTTCGTTGACACCATGGTCGAGCAATGTCTTGAAATGCGAAGTACAAAGAGACTACAGTCCTAAACTATAAATTAGATCTTGACAACTGTGAAAGAACTAAAAAAATGACCTTGAGACGCTCATGCTCTTTTCATGAAAGAGAAGACTGATCACTTCTCAGATTCCGGCCTTCGGATACATCTGGCGGATATCGATCATAGCATCACGGATAGACTCTATTGTATGGCCTTGCTGACGAGTACATTGGAGGCCCATGCTCTCCCGTATCTCTCTAAATTTGGTGAGCCTAAAGATATAGATTAGATGGTAATAGTGAGCAGTTCATATGACCGTAATGCCTTGTACATACCCAATGCCATAACGCTCCGTGTCAATGTGCTTCTCCCGCAAAGTGCGAACGATTTGCCTGTCATTCTGACGTGCCTTCCATAGACGGAGAATATGGGGCGCGGTCTCGTCCAATGGTGCTAAACCTATTGTCAGTTTGGACACGTCGAACGGAAATAAGTGCATACGAGTGGGCTTATATTGGTTAGGCATCGGTGACTTGGAATGTTGGTTAACCATGGGTTGCAGTGCACTGTTAAATACCTGTCTGTATGATCGCATCCGCACAATCAGTGCATGCTTATCCGCACAAGCAACTCTGTAACTCACCAGCTGTTGACCGGACCAGCACCCATGGTGATAGCAATGGTAATTACATTTTGAGGCGTCAAGTCTTCTTGCTATGTGGACCAGGGAGTTACATTAGGAGGCAATGATAGTGTGACCGGCAGCGGCATGACCATGCGAGGCTGTATGAATGTGCTTGATGGTTAAGGAGTGCCCGCGTCTAATAAGGACTCACCTTTCGGTCCGAGCAGTACCAATGATAGTGTGACCGGCAGTGGCATGACCATGCGAGGCTGTATGAATGTGCTTGATGGTAAGAAAAGAGTGCCTGCATCTAATAAGGACTTACCTTTCGGTCCGAGCAGTATCAATGATAGTGTGACCGGCAGTGGCATGCAGGCAATAGTGTCATAATGATCTATTAATCACCTATCATTGTAGAAGGTATATGATACATCCACGCCTTTGAGTACAAATGTAAGACAATGATACATCAGTTCACAGAAGGTGATACATCACCTACTGCCAGAGATTGGTATATCGAATTTTGTGATACATCACACTGTGTGAATGATATATTATCAACCCTAGTAGTAGTGTAGTAGCGGGTCTGCCGGGTTGACAACAGACCTTTCCAGGATTGTGATATATCACATTCCAGTAGGACTTGGATACCTGCAATGGTCAGTGATATATCACTCAGGCTGAAAGTTTAGCAATATGTGATATATCACACCCTTGGCAGCACTTAAGCACCCGTCTCACGATCTATCAGGTGGGGTTTCTATGTTGCAGCAAACCCACCTGTGAGGTATGCCTCTCCATAGAGGCTCCCTGTAATTGCCACAAGAGGTCCATGCCCTTTCCTTAGTGTACTGCCTCTGTACTCCCAGAGGTTCGCGAGGGTAGGTATAAACCACGCGAGGCCATGCGGCACCCTCACTGTTTAAAATAGTTGGTTTATATGTTTTAGAATACATGTTTCGAACACAGTGAATCTCAATACTATCATGATGGTGCGACAGACAATATATTTGGTGTGAAAGGGACAGAGACACTAACAACTTAAAGAAGACATGAACGTGAAAGGGACACGATAAGACATCCAAACCACGAAGAAAATACACTCGTTATCCCTCTCTATCAGGCCATCTCTACTCGTCATCCCCCGATTATGCCGGTCCTGATATTCACAAATCACGGACAAGCTTGTATTGTGCTCGAGCGTGTGGGCGGATGGAAGATCGTGACATTTCAGACAATGGTGAAGGGACAAAGTAAGATAGAAGGCAATATGTGATGCCGCACTTGAATCAACAAGATCACGTGCACGAATGCTGTGCCATATCAATGATTAGTACATGCCGTGACAGGAGGCTCGTGAGGATGCAATGGAGGGTTGCGAGGGTCGAATAGAGGCTCCTGAGGGTCACATTAATTTTGTGAACATCAGAGGGAGGCTCGAGAGGCTCACAGATCATGTTTGTTCCTGCAGCTGCGAACTGAAAAGCTCATCAATCTCTCCTTTGTCCTCGGTAGTGGCATTGCTGACTGCGTCTTCATCATTAATAGTGGTGATCTCTGGGACAAGGTCACTATGATTGGGTTCAATGACCAGTGAACATTGCTGAATTGCCTTCAACCTCCAGGAGGGTGGCGCAAGTGGTACTTCTACAAACACACGAAGTCTGCGCCGATTAGATGACGTGGCGCCAGATTTTGAAGGAGAAGTGTTGCCCAGATGGGTCAGGCCAAACCTATCAATCCGTCCATTGGCAAACCCTCGTCGCCCACGAGTGTGAAGAGAATTTGCAATGGGCACTTCTCCAACAATGATGGGGACACGTGAGGTCGTAAGACTTTTGCGGGCATCTGTTGCAACAGATTTAACGGTGAGGGCGTCATTCTTGAGGGCATCCGCAAGTTTGAAGCGCTCATGGATAGTGAGGTCGTGTATACCCTTGCTCTTCGCAAGTGTTGAACGTCTCTCGCTGGGCATAAGGATGTCTTCTGGGTAGTTTTTGAGGATACAGCCACAACGGGCTAGAATGGTAGGTAGCGTCTTCCATGGGAAGTTTCCCCCTCGTCCTTCAAGGGTCCCTGTAACATATTTAGCTGTTCTACATATGATCTGACTGTGACACTCACCGAAAAGCGCTGTCAACCCTCCAACGATGCAAGGCATACCTTTGAGGAGCCTCCATCCCTCAGGATCACGGACCTCTCGCTTCTCCAACCATTTGTCCAACACCTCCTGCGCATCCACCTTGTAGCGCGATGCCACGCGCTCGAGAATGTAGTCGAGCTGGCTGAAATCCATGAATCCAATGAATGTATAGAAAGAGGGAGGAGTGTAGAGGAACAACATTGATAACACATTGAGAAGATGTGTGCCCCGGCCCCCCATCGATAATCAATTCCGTTGATGATTGATGGCCACATTGACAATCAACAGAAGACATCGGACGAAGTAATGGAATGCCAAATGCCTTCATATATTATGGGCATGCTGCATAGTTAGAGGCACGGTGGTGAAGTGGTAGTGGTGTTGTGATTTTGGCAGACTCTTAAGTTCAATCCTTCGACTATGCATTCTTTCATCTGTTAATTTTTTTTAAATTTTTTTTTACTACGGCATCCGCACTCAAGTACTCACACCCCACCTTCGACGGTATGGTGAAATTAACCAATTTACAATACAGACCGCAAGCATTGAAATTTAATTTGTCGTTCAAGCCTCTTCTCCTTAGCGGGGTATGGGTCACCTGTGGTTGACGGATGAGGTCAGTTGAAGTGTTTCTTTTGAAGTCGGGTCCCTTGAGAGATTCAATAGTACTATAGAGAGGGATTAGTTTAAGAGGCTGTAGGAGGAATGAAAGGAAACATACCGGCCCTTCTCTTTGTTGAGTTTGTCACCCATGTTCTCTGACAACTTCTTGAATTCACATTTGGACTTTGCATTGTCGGTGTCGACCATTAGGTTTTGCAAGTGCCAACAAAAGCAAACCAGTTTATTCAGAAGGCGGCACTACATTCAACTTGAGACAGCGAAGCATGGGGTAACAAAATGACAGTCACTACACTAAAAAGGTGAGAGAGAAAGGTATCAGCGGCAGTCTGCCTACACTAAAGGGCATGAGAGAAATGTTAGCAAATACAAGGAAAAAGGTATCAGCGGCGGTCTGCCCATCTATTGGTATCTCCATAGTACCTTCCATCATGACCACACATGTCTTGATAGTAGAGGTCTGATGGATGCCTGCGGTCATCATAGCGGTCGTCGTAACCTTCAGCAGGTGAGTTGTAATGAGAAGGATAACTTGGATGGTTGTATCCCATAGGTACATGAGCATACCGAGCCTCTTCAAGATTATGGGTGCGTGGAAGGCCGTGGGGATTGAGGCCGCTAGTAGGATGGGGGTGCGTGTGAGTGGTACTGTTCCGATCATAGAGTGAGTTGTGCGCCTCATGATAGTGAGCAGCATCGTGTGGGTAGGAGGGTCCCTCCCGAGGATGATGCAGATGGTCTCGCAATGGCACAGAAGCCTCGCGAGGGTGAAGCAGAGGCTCACATAATGGCACAGAGGGCTCTCGATGATGAAGCATAGGCTCTCGCAACGGCACAGAAGGCTCTTGATCTCGAGGATAAAGCATAGGCTCTCACAATGGCGCAGAAGGTGCATGAGGATGAAGCAGAGGCTCTCGCAACGGCACAGAAGGTGCACGAGGATGAAGCAGAGGCTCTCGCAACAGCACAGAAGGCTCACGAGGATGTCTGGGGAGCTCGTGCATGTGTAAAGGAGCCTTATGTGTGATGGGAGCATCGCATTGAAGCAATGGAGAATGTGCATAGCGGTTGGCCGCCTCAATATGAGGATCAGTGTGAAGTGGCTCAGGTTGCGGAAGGGGCCTCTCCCCAGCAGGATGCGAAGATGGACGCTCAATGGATTGAGCTTTGGGGGTTCCATTCTCGTCATTGCCAGGTGTTGAAGGGGAAGACATGGTCTGGAGCGTACCGTTCGAGGGTTGGGGTTGCTCAGAGCCCTCGTGTTGTGCAGCCACGCTGGGCGTGACTTCCAGTGGCGAAAGTGTGGTGACCATAGTAGCTGGCGGTTCAATTGGGGTGGGGTTTGCTGGCTGAGCTGCGGCATCAGGCTGAGGGTCTGCAAGCACGACAGCACCTTTTCCAGCATCTGCTGTTGCCTTTGAGTCCTTTTGACCTGGAGCGTCCTCCTCTTCCGAATCAACCGCATACATCATCTTGTGTGCACGGCGCATGGCTGCCCAAGATGCCTTTGTTATGCGTTTTGGTTTTGGGAGTGCTGGAGCAAACAAGTCAACAATACGTAGATCCCAAAATGTATATACGTACCCTTGGATTTTGGCTGTACGTTGGAAGGACCATCCCGGATGCGAGCTGCAGGTTGAACTGGCTGGGCAGCTGAATAAGATGGTTAGCGAGTAAAGACAAATGACGTATGTAGCACAAACCTTCATCGCCAGACAAGTGCTCGTCAACAGAAGACGACCCCACAGTTAATGGTGACAGCGGACCCCCTTTTAATACAGAGGCATCGGATGGTGATGGTTTTGCCTTGGAATGCACACCTTCCTTCGTCAGTTCAATGACAACCTCTGCAGATACACGCTTCTTGGACATCTGAGAAGAACTTCCTGACTTTAGTTTCCGTTTCTTCCCGCGTGAATCGTCTTCATATTCAATGTCCACCTCCGCTGTCACATCCCTTGAGCCCTCCGAAGTTGAAGTGAGTTCAATGACCTCCTGCGCAGCAGCCTTGGGAGCCATTGGCGCAGCTGGCCTAGTGACAACCCGGAAGGGACGAGCGGGAGGAGGAGTTTGGGGCTTAGAAATGGGCTTGGCGACAACCTTAAAGGGACGAGCAGGGGGGCGAGACATGACTGCCTCTCCATGCTCAGGATCACGAGCTCTTGATACATTCTTTCCCTTCTTGACTCTGGTCTGTGCGACACTTGTCCCCACACATTCTGGGCCACCATAATCTGTATGGCGATCAGCAAACATGCAACGAGCAGATGCGTGCTCCCAGGTGGATGGAGGAGCCTCTCTGATGATAACTGGCTCCGTTGATTCAATCAACGATGCTACAGAAATTGGTTAAAATTAGACTACTAAATAGAGACAAAACTTACTGTGCGTATTGGAAGACTTGACCACCCACATGGTGCCAGCCTTGTAAGCATCAACAAGCGCTGCAACCTCTTTGAACGTCAATACACCTATCCCCTTGTTATTCTTTGATGTCGGATCATGGGATTCACCCGGCATGAGACACATGTGGGCGGGATACCCTTCTATGTTCAGGCCGCCAGAGGCTAAGGTGCTGGGCATCGTTTTCCAGGGGAAATTCTTGTCGGATGCAAACTTCCCACCAAGTTTAGCTATATGAGCATGTCAGGCTGAACTGAAGAACAATTCGAATAGCTACTTACTGACTTGTTTTGCGATTTCTTTCTTGAGCCACCGGAGAGATTCATCGCGACCCTCGACTTCAGTGGAAGGAATTGAGTCAGCATCCCGAGAAGAGGCTTCTTTGTCATCTTCAGGCAAGTCGTCGAAGGCATTTTCAACTACTGCCATTGAGGTTTTATTGCTGTTTTGAAGATGAATCAGAAAGAGATAGTAAGACACAGATTGAGACTTACTAGACATGAGCTTTGAGGTGACCAATGATAGTGTCATCATCAGCTCGGCATCGTGTACTCCAGAACTAGCAGACCAGAATGAGTGATCTCAGTATTGAATACCACTCTCAAGATACTTACCTCTGCAGCGCCTGGTGTAGTATGAACTTGACCAAGGGAGGCATCTTGATTGACAATTTTACCACAGATGACCATTGCGGTCTCAAAACCGAATTTAGCAGCAGCGCTATCAGCCTATAACGAGGACGGTCAGGGCACAGCAAGCAGTGAGGCATCAAGGAAGTATACTTACAATACTAAACATCCTTCGGTAGTATTTTTGAAACTCTTGTGCGCGCTGAGAGACAGTTTGAGGGGAAGCGGATAGCATTTTCACTTCATCGTGGACGGAGAGAATGTCTTTGTATGTGTCTGGAAAGGCCTCTTTGAAGAGGTCGTAACATTTTGTCTGAATCGACATACCTAACATCCACGATGGAACTGTAAGTACGACATCAACAAATATGATTGGAACTTACCTGGAGAGCCTCCGTCTGCAGGAACCTTATGCCCAACCCATGCAAGTTCTTGCTCTGTGTGATCCTTGAAGTAACTGCGAGCATATATGTTCCAGAAGTTAGTGCTGACTGTCGTCTGACCTCGACTTTTCAAGAACCAGTTGATGACTTGCTGCACTGGAATTGATGTCGACCCTGAGAGCTCAAGAAATGATTGCTCAATTTCGACGAAAGCAGCTTCGAGGATCGCATTGGTGTTGGCAGACTTCCGTCCGGGGACAAATGACTGGTCTGACATTGAGGAAGGTGCGTCTTTGCTGCCCTGAGGATCAGAGAACAGGTCGTTGACATTTCTGGCATCGACGGAAGCACCACGTTCATGTGGGGAGGGATAACGAGGAGGGTCAGAAAGGCTGTAACTGCTGGCAACATCCTTCAGTGGTGTTGGTGGGATGACATTTGTAGTCATAGGTGCAATCTGACGAGAACTTCCTTCGGCACTCTGAGGCACTGGAGGCTCATGAGAGGGTGCATGCGAGGAGGAAGGCTGGTTAGTGAAACTTGGGCTGGCATCAGAAGACATAAAATGTCCCTGTGTCTCCATGAGCAGTGCCGTGAATGATGCATCATCCATCTCTCCAAAGGAATTCGAGTGCTGCGGCAACCATCCGCTGGGTTGTGCCTCCATGGGATCGTAAAACATATCCTGTAGAGGTGCAGGATCGGGAGGATCGGGATCATGGAGACGTGGTGATGTGTGACGATTTCCCTGAGGAAGAGCCTGAGTGGACGACACATCACCTCCCATGACACTATTATCATATGTAGGATGTGCAGGTGCTGGTGCTGCGGGAATGGTTAGAGCGTCGGGTGGGAATGAGTTTTCCTGACGCCGGATGGCAGCCTCTTTGACTATGCCGACATCGTGCTGCGTAGCCTTGATTCTACTCCTTAGTCTGGTAGGAGTTAACTCCACCGGAGGCGTTTTGGGACGACACCCGCCACCATACTGCTCCTGAACATAATCTCTGCCAGGAAGAAGATGCATAGACTGAGATGAGGTGCTGTAACTTTGAGGGGGTGGGGCTCCTGGTTCGAGGGGGTATGGGTATTCACCGAATGTATGAGTCATAACTGTGGGATGGTCAGAGATTGTCAGTTGCACTGCGAGGTTGTGAACGTACAAAGATGAGTATTGTTAATATTTGACGGCGAAAATCGAGAGCAGACAAGGGCAAGAATGCTGAGCGAGTGTGTGTTAGCCAAAAAAAACTGAACAACCAAGAGAGCAACATACCACAAAAAAAAATTAATCGATCGCAGATGGTACGTAGAAGAATCAATGCAGGTAAAAAACAAAAACGGTAGACACTGGACACATTTCAGTATGGTGTCAAAGATAAACACTGTAAACACTTACATCGGTCTGAAGGAACTGTATTTTTGAAGCTACTGATGATCGGAGGGTTTTGTCAGAGGTGAGTGATGTCGTCAGAGCAGATGTGTACAATCTAAGCCTTCAGAGACGGTCAAATTTTGAAGAAGGTGAAGGGGGGGAAAACAGAACCTACCTCGATCTTAAGGGCGCACATTTTGAGTTCATCGCAAGGAGTTTAAATTCCTGCATGCATGGAATGATTCCATTGAGATACATGCTATACTAAAGTCAGAATATTACCAGCAGACATTTGAAATCAGAATGCACTAAGTTATGCTGTAACAGAGGGTCGCACTTGCTATGCTGTAACAGAGGCTCGCAGATGATGGCTTGAGAGGGTGAGGTGCCACCATGAGTTTCGGTGCAGAGGGTCTGGATGGTCTGCAGCGAGGCGAGTAGGAAATTTACAACCAATCACAATCCTTAAACGTATCATACTACTTACTTTGGTTTAGCATACGAAAGAAGCAATTACATCGGAACAATTGACCAACACAGTGGCACATGCTGTAATGAAGGCAATCCTGATGCTTAGAGGCTCGCGAGGGTGATGTCCAAGTTAAGGGTGAAGTGTTGAGGCTACAAGATTGAACCTCCGGAGCCTCCGAAAGTATTTAGAACCAATCACATTGCGGAAACAGTTCGTGCTACGATTGCAAGACAAATACAACACCTTGTAGTGCTCCAACATCGTTTGAAATGAGCTCAGATGACTCCCATGGAGTGCCCCGTCACCCTGGTATAAGCAAACCAAGAGTATGGGCGGTGGAAGATGCTGCACTACCACCAGTAGCGTTTAATGTGCAATGCTGTAAGTACTTCACATTGCTTTATTACACTGAACATCAATGGGTCGCAGAGCTAAATATTTTACGCTGGAGGAGAAGAACACTGCCTTACGCAAACAGATCATACTCAAGGACAGAACGGTGACTCCCTCTACTTATCTTTCTGTGCTGATTGTTTAACAAACTGCAGGGGAAAGGCTGCTCGACGGATTCAAAATGCTCATGCTAAGGCCAAACTCCGTAGATGGAAGAGGACTACTACTGGATCCCTCAGCAATGCTAAACCACTTCCTCAGTCTCTCGTCACATTGGCAGTGCTTCCCCTCCCCAACTCATCTCTGTTCCATCAAGCATGCTCCGGATCGGAGTTGATCGATGAGTCCGATGTACTCCAGTGGGAGAAACCACCACCATACGATTCCCCTCCTCCTCCAAACTCACCAGATGAAGATCGCTTTACTCGCAATCTTGTGGACGTCATGCATGGCAGACAGTATCGTTTGGAGAAAGAGACCCGCGCACGTTATGCTCAAATATTTGCAACAGCGAATGCGGAAGTCATCCTGCAGGACATTCAGGTGGCAGAAAGGACACTGATGGGTAAATGGAATGAGCTTAATGAGTATGTATCGCACATGCAGAGTTGTGAAAGACATAGGGTGATGACAGAGTGTTATGTGCAGTGGCAGGCAAGGAAAATCTTCAACTATCGTCGGGAGGCAGACTTAATAATTCGTGGACTGAATCCATACAAGTAGATATATATGTGATATTGATGATCTAGAAGCACGGTACAGAAAGAATGAGAGCTCGTAGATAATGCCGCAGGTGGTGCATATCATCCTCACAGAGTCCTGTTACATGACGTCCTCGTAAGACAGCAGCAATTGCTGCCAATACCCATACTCCACAGTCATAACCATTGGTCTGGACAGGCGTGATCTCGGAAGAAAGTTTAGATGTATGTACCCAAAGACTCAAAGTGTTACTAACTTTCAATGGTTGTGCTGTCCATCCGTCAAGTTCAGTTGTGATGTGATGATGCCGTTGGCGTGCAATAGCAAAAAG
Organism: Suillus discolor; assembly: GCF_016758755.1. Classification (NCBI taxonomy): domain Eukaryota; kingdom Fungi; phylum Basidiomycota; class Agaricomycetes; order Boletales; family Suillaceae; genus Suillus; species Suillus discolor. The sequence continues at coordinate 43,500 of NW_024541317.1, forward strand.
ATGAGCAATCAGCTTCATGACATCCTTGGAGTACATAAGCCTCGCACGAAATCCTCGACACAAGTAAACTTACCTTAACATCGGTTTTCCAAGGTTTTTTCTTAGCCAGACTATCAAAGAGGTGCAATTCTTTGCTGGAGAAGCAAATAATGCACAGCACCCAATGGCCAATATTGGAGGGACGATGGATAGGAAGAATCCAGACATCTTTCTCCCAGTAACGCGTGTATGATACATTACGCCACAGAATGTCATCTGATGCATTATATTGAATGCGAGGGAGGTCGTGGGTTGTTAACAAAGCGCAATGACTAGTGGCGACACTTTTCAGTTCAGAAAATAGCAAAACGGCGCACTCATTGATACAAGTGTCATTAAGGAATGCTGTGCATGAGGTAAGCAAGGTGATATCCTTCGGCTCAAAAATTTGATGAGGGTATCCATCTCATGAAGGTTGTTCTCTTCGGGTAACTGTTCCTGGAGCGATGACATGCTCCTCCTTATGTGGGACGTAGGAGTCATCTATCAGCACGGACTAAAACCTAGTTAACATTCAAATGATTCCTAAAGGACTGGCGCACCTCGGGAGCCTCCCACAAGATAACAGCATGGGCGTCATTGACATGATCCATTGAATTGAAGTCTCAAACCTCCTTTCAACCCAAATCATCCTCTAGAACATCAGCGAGAGCGGCATGTTCAAATTCAACTACTGGCAGGTCAAGAGGCTCAGCAAACTCAACATCACTGAGTTCTCCCTCAGGATCAGGTACTTCCAGTAACGTAGTGCTGAGCCAGTGCACGTTTGGCGATTGGACACCACCTGAAAGGGTGATGGCAATCTCCAGCGCATCCTTGGCACAGGACGTGAAGCGAAGTGAAGAGGCTAATGGGTTCGCTCAGCAGGTTTGAAGTCTGAGTAATTGATTGTGGCGCTGCCTCAGCAAGACAGATATAAGTTCACCTGTCTATGCATTAAAAACAATTCCTACAACAATAAGAAACCTACATCCTGGTGTGCGGAGTGCAAGCTCGAGTGCAGCAAGTTCCTCCCCAAAGAAACGACAAAGATTGTCTGCCTCGATACCGAGTCGCTTCTGTTCTTCTCGGCAGCGCTCATGTTTCAGAAGTGCATGGATGCCGTCTCTGACATCAGCATCTTCCAACCATCGAGGAACTTGTCCTGTCGATGGCATAATCCACACGTCTTCCATTAGATTGGGATCACTACGTAGCTCTGCAAGCTTGGTCGGGAGAGGATTAGGTAAAGGAATCCCCCAAGAAGGGTCATATAACACTTCTAAGCGCTCACAGTAAGCATTAAACTTCCTGAGTGCAGTCAACAGAGCGGGTTGGCGTTTCGCAATAGCTTTTCGGGTTTGTTGATGTAGTTTTGTGCCTAAACGACTATCAGTTGATAGCAAATCACAGGTATGAATGATTTACCTAACGCCTGTTGAGCACCGCCAACCGCACAGTCAAGTTTATCCCACTCAAAAAAGCTTGCGATTGCCCGTTTGTGGATGTTCATTTTCAAGTCATGCGCCATCAGAAGAAGCTGAACAAAGTCTAAATTGATGCCTTCTAGTTCAGGGAATTGGTCGTGAATATTGAGGGATGCATATAAAACTTCGACTTTGGCCATAAGACGATTGTGACCTCTCTCAAGAGCCTCGAGAGTGTCTTGTGAGGCAGTTCCTTTCTCGAGCATGAGCCTGGTGGATTGTAGTGCTGTATCGGAGGTATCAAGGTCGGCCTGTAGGGTCAATACAGTGTCTAACTCCTTTTTAAGGCGAGCAGGGGCGTCTATGAACAAATGTAACTCGTATTGTATTCAATATCAACTAAAAACACTTACGTGCGCAGACTGACAGCTGCGAGCTTCGTTGCTGAGACCATTCTGACTCGAGATCATTAACAGAAAGTTCGCATTGATCCAGCGCCTCTTGGGCAGCAGTTCCCTGGTCATTAACACCACGCTTGAGGCGTCGTCGAATCCAATCACCTAAGTCACTTTGCATTTCGGATCCTATAGCTGCAGCCTGACGGTCGATCAGCCAGAGACGGCGCTGACGCTGACGTTATGCAATAAGACTTGAATCAATGACAAGAATGAAGAAGGCGTACCGATGACGACCTCTCAACACCAATTAGGCACACCAAGCGAGATCAGAGCCTCTCGGTTCCTTCTCCATCTGAAAGACCCAGCCCAATACACATGCGTGGGTTGTACACTAGCCGGCATGCCCACTCATGCCCGTAGGCATGCATGGCAGTGGTTGCCAAGCGCAAACATGAGATGATACTGCCAGGGAGAATGTCATACTAAAGATGATGAGTGGATGAACCTAAATGGAGACCAGATGAACTTACCTTGCTAAGGGATCGGGCAAGGACACACCCGACATCATACAAAGCTACAACCGTAGCATAAGGTGGGATCAATGAGAACAAATGTTCCAGGAGGGCCACCAAATATTTTTGCTGTTCTCCCGGAGAGTCGATATTAGCAAAAAAAAGAGGGATATCATGATGACATATGAGTGCCATGACGCCAGTATCATCAAAGCTATCCATTGCTGCCTTCTGTTTTTTCCCATCGGCTGCTTCGTATGCTGTTTCACATTGGTCAATAGCCTCATCAGGAACGAGGGGTACAGCTGACTTTGCAGGCCTCTTACGTTGGGCCTCTATGCGGCGGCCGACATCATCAACATACTGTTTTGGAAGGAAATAAGTGGGGTCATAAAAGTGGGGGCAATCCCCTGCCGCACGCCGATGGCGGTGGTGGAAGTTGCCATCTGTGGCAGTGTGAATGTCTCCTCCGTCAGCAGTAGGTTTCCCAAACATCGTCCCTCCGAAACATGCAGGACACCATTGAATAAGTATGGGTGCACAGCGGCCTCTACGTAGGGTAGACAAAGGTGACGAGGTGGAGACGTGATCCTCTGTTTGAGGACAAAGGGTCGCCACCCGGTCACGGCTATTCTGCAGGGCTTCTTCGACTTGATGTTCTATTTGGACTTGAAGAATGTCGTACCATTGTACGGCATAGCCCAGGCCTCGACGAAAAGGATCCTGAATAATTTCCCCCTAGTGCAACAAATCAGTTTAAACATATGCCATAATGAATTACTTACTCGGGTGTCTGTCATGACAAAACCTCTGCGAGAGTAGTGCATTTTTAGAGCCGACGCTAAGGCATTGATGGCATCACAGGACCATTCGAAAAGTGCCCGATAGAATGATAGCAGTTCGATGGAGACAGCCATACGAGGTTGTGAGGGAGCGGTTGGAAATAGACCATGGTGAAGCAGCACTTGGGGAAGCATGGAGCATCTACAACTGAGGACATTGATAGACGTAAATCCTGAATGGTGTTCATTTGTCAACATGGTGTAAAGTCGTAGATAAGAAACCTACTGTCAAAAAATAAACACGCGATTGATGTTCACTTTTGAGGGCACGAAAGTGTTGCACATGCAGAGATAACCTTGGGGGTGATCTCCAGTGCTGTCGCTAGTGTTCGTGCTGAATATTTGAGATGAGGTTCGACAAGGAAGGGTATCAGTGTTTTCCAGCTGCTATACGACGAATCCGTAGCCTTGTCAGGCAAAATGCGACGTTTGACTGGAGATTTTTCTACAAGTATGTCGGAAGGAGGTTCTGATGGAATTTCGAAGTCTGGATCAGGAATTTCGGCCAAAGTGTCAGTTTGACTGGTGTCAGAGACAGTTTCAACTGCATCTACAGCATGAACTTTACTCTGTTTGGGCTTGGGGTTCATCAGTTGCTGCATACGAGCTAGCAGTTGACGGTGTTTGGCTTGCACGCCAGGTAACTCAACATGTTTCTGAGTTTTTTTCTTATCTCTGGGTTTCTTCGGGCTGACGAAATGGTGGCCTAGTCCAGAAGATACACATTGAGCTCCACAAGTAGGAGCAAGAGCACTGGTTGAGACCATGGTGAAAGGGAGAGTGTGAGGGAAAACTATGACTCACTAACACCTCAAACTTAGCAGGCAATATAGACATGGATTCCTGTGGCGCAAGAGCCACGAGAGAATATAGATCACCCTGCTCGAGGCGTGCAAGGAATGCTGGAGGTGTGCAATAATGAAAGGAGGGTAGTTTCAGGTGCCACGAGCACCTTGCAAGCCACGCCAGGAGGTGCTGGATGTAATGTAAGAGGCATGTTATTAATAGAATGGTGGGAGGGCGCACCTCAGAGGTAAGTTTCCCACAACATAGAAACCCTACCTCAAAGGTCTCTATTGATGCCGGGAAGTAATGCCTGAGGTGATATATCATCAGCTCTAGGCTAGTGAGCTGTATACTACAATGATAGACCTTTCCAGTACTAGGTTTAGAAAATGAGTCACTAAGATTGTGATATATCACTGGTAGGTTAGCGAAATGTGATATATAACCTGCTGTAGTACTCCTAATACTCAGCACTCTAGCCGGTGATATATCACCTCCTAGCCTGCGGATGCATCTGCGAGCTAGGAGGTGATATATCACAAGCTGTGTTGCATCCCCGACACCCACGTTAGTGGGGGAGGGCTTTGTCGACCTCAAATATTTTCCCATGTGTCTGGATATATTCCCACTCCGCGAGCACTCGCGTCAGCTTACATACAAGCGCCTGCAAAACAATGATCACTCCCAACCTTCTCCAACTCTGAATCACTTTCTCCACGTCTAGTGCTGGCCCAATGAACCTCTTCTTTTTCGTTGCCTTCCTTATCGGCCCTTTTTTGTATCTGAGGTCAACATCTGCCTCTTCTTTGAGTGTCCTGCCTTGTGCATCCACAAATACCCGATTGCCTTGTGCTTTTGACACTCCGACACAAACACGACTTCCGAGCTCGCAGCCTCGCACTCAACAGATCTACTTCTTGCCATACCTGTTCAAAGAACATCCTACATTGGTGAGTGTCATTATAGATTTGCTCGAACTTCCTACAGGCCTTGTGGAACTCCGCATATTCTTCACCTTGTACCTCTTAATTTTACCTCTCACTCCTTGCTCACCCAGTGTAGGGTTAGGGTTATTCCAAATAAGGAGATCCGTCCCAGGACGTCCCTAATCTAGGGTTAGGTTCTTGTTTCATACAACGGTCCGCTGCGCTTCGACTTTGAGAGTACGTCTTTGGAATTTTATGTGAGATTGCTCGCTAAGTGGTAACCTGATTTGGCAGATACTGACCTGACGTGGAGTGGAAGTAAGAACCAAGTGAATACGTTGTCGGTGCGGTTACTGATCATCATGCAGATGTGCTTAAGGAATGGTTCTCTGCAAAGAAAGGAAGAGAGCGTGCAACTGCGTCGTCTGATGAGAGAGGTCTGTGATGTCCTCGGTGGTGGCAATCATGCACTGACTCAAAGGACAGAGGTCAGGGAATGGAGGATGAAAGACATGCCCGACCCTCAGGGTCACCTCCGGACAGTGATGGATCTCTACAATGTGGACGATGTGCCCGTCGTGGTACCCATAGGATTCAACTCCGCCGTAAGGATTGTTTGTTGAAGGTGTTCAAGCACCACTGTGCTTGTGGTATTATCACGAGAGTTTCAACATACACTCTGTATTTATGTGACTAGAAGTTATAACGATTGGTGAGAATTTGATGGCAATGCGTGTGGGAGATTGGTGTCGGGGAATTGGTGCGACAGCACCGTTACGTATGATATATCGCCTACTGCGGCGATATATCACCTCCTAGCTCGTCCTCATAGCTCACGGATGCATCTGGGTTGAAGCATTCAGTCTTGTGCAAGTCTGGCAGCTGTGACGAGGTCTTGTTGCATTCACAAATCTAGTCCAATACACACCAAAGTCGAGTCACAGGGACACCACAACAATCTCACTATTAACATCTCTGACACAGGTTACAGGTACTATATAGCGCAGCGATTTCAAGAAGAGGTTGGTTCCATTGATGCCCTCTTTGTGGAGGGAGTGATCTGGATGAATGAACAAACGCATCCTGTGCTAACGATGCCCTCGAAGTGCAGCGATTTCAAGATAAATGAAAGCATCCTGTGTAACCGAACTTGTTAACTTACGTTGGCAACACCACCAAACGTACCGCTACGTCACGTACTACGGGCACGTAATCAGAATGACTAGGTCAACGACGACTCTATGCACGATGGAAACACGTTCGGATGAAGCCAGAGTATTGGTTATATACATGGGCGGAACCATCGGAATGCTCGTCAGCTCATGAGGTTACATTCCAGAGCCTTATTTCCTCACCAATACCCTCCGGAGCCAAAAATGCTTCCATGATCCTTTGCAAGACTCCCTCTTCTCCAACGCTGCATCCGTAGAAGGTTATAGAGAATGGAGCAATAGCGGAAAGTCTACTCCAGTCAGCACAGATAATGTCACGACTCCAAGTGCATCAAATCAGCCCACCCTTCTCGTCAAGTCCTCCCGCCTGATTGGTACCACGGTTACCCTTTCTCTGTCTATATTTTCGCAGATTCAGAGAGTGAATGAGCAACCAGAATGTCGAAATGTCACTGATGGTGTCTATGAGACATGTCTGCCAAGTCTTGTAACTCCCCGAAGTGTCGTACCCGGACACGGTCATACGAAACGCATACGCTATGCAATTCTTGAGGTCAGTCGTCCGCATACACTCATCGCTCAGCCAATAGCTTAGCAAAATCAGTGGAATCCACTACTTGATAGTAGCAACATGGAAATGGACGGTGCTCGTCTTTTACACTACTCTTAGGTTTCTCCCGTTCGCAATCTTGACTAGGACATATTGGATCTGCATAGCCGCCGAGATCAAGCTAAACTACACTTCTTTCGATGCATTTGTAGTATTACATGGCACCAATACCATGTCATACACTTCCAGTGCACTCAGCTTCCTGCTCGAGGATCTTGGTAAAACTGTTGTACATCTTACATCCTCCAATGATATGATCATCCTCATGCAACGAGACTAGATCCTCACCGGAGCTCAAATACCTCTCTCACAACTTCGAAACGACGCTGTCGACAATCTCCTTGGCGCACTGTCTATTGCAGGCAACTATATCATACCAGGTAATGTAACATTTCGATCATGCAGCTGTAGTTTATTATTTGTTCTGGAATGCAGCTTGTATTTTAATCACACCTTGCACCACGGTAATAAGGTACAAGCATACATTGACATCTAACAGCATCGAATGGAGGCATTGGGCGTGAAACTTCCAAGCGTTGAAAGGTGGAGACTTAATTTACAGGCAGCACTGCAGATGAATAGCACACGGTTCGTGTATAATGATAATGGAGGCGCGAGTCTAGATCCAGGTGATAGTGACACAAGTCTAGCATGCTGCATAGGCCTTGTTCTAGTCCTGTATGGTAGGGCGTGGCAGGGCACAATGGTTGGTTGAGGAAGAAAAGAAAGAAAAGAATCACAAGCTTTAATTCACAGCAAGGGTCGAACTCACATGATCGAATATTGATGTCTTTGAGAACCTCGGCAGAATACACGTGGTCATCGAAACCGAGACAGTACTGAGCGCGCAGCGACTGATGCCAGCCTCCGAAGGGGGCTGCAAGTGGAGACCTGGAAGGACACTGAAGATCATTATGTGCTCCTGATACAAACATCAATGCGTTATTTGCCAGGATCATGTAGATGCAGCCACAGATATATCGGTTGGTGTCTGTCTGGAAGTTAAACTCGAAAACTACCATGAGTACAAGACAAGCCGCAGTGGATGTACTCACAGAAAGACGAATAAGTAGACCAAATCAACTCTCATGGCATTAGCAACATCGATAGGCTGAAAGCCAAGCTGGGAAAACAGGTTGCATATCATATGTGTATATAACACACACCTGATGACAACATCCGTTACGTCGAGATCTTTAGCTATCTGAGGATGGAAGGCACGAATGTCACTTGGGCAAACACTAACCAATGTTTGTCAGTATCATGTCCAAGTCAGCAGTGTATTAGTATACTGTAACTTTAACTCCCAGAACTCAGTACTCAGTAGCCAACAAACCCACAAAGGACACGTGAAACAGAATCCACCTCTTGATGTGGCGTGAATCTGTCCGATAGATAGCTTCATGCGTGGTGGGCACCAGCATAGGGCTTTCTTCTGAGTCTGAAGCCGCATCGTGAATCGTGTGCTGAGTCTCGTGGATAGCGCGGAAGATATTATAATAATATTCATCAACAACGTACCTCAGGTCCGATCGATCACTAAGTGACTCTACTTCCCCTATGGAAATTTCCGACCAATGTGGTTGTACAATGCTCATTGAGTATTTTGAGCCCGTAATGAATGTAACTTACAAAGTTCGCAGACGTGATTCGTTATCACACCAGGCTGCACCCTGTACGGATAGCTACAATCAGCATCACCAATCTACTGATCATCATCGTTCCATCCATGTTCAACGTTCATGTTGCAAATGCCATCAATGCAAATGACCTGAGATCCAGCACTGTTATCATGCACACTTTTATCCCCAAACTATGCGAGTCCGGAGTCAACAACGATCATTGTCCCAGAGCAAAAAAAGGAAAGAAAAATACATGAGATTAGTATGTTACTAATTAATACAAAATTATGATGGCAGGAGCCGAACGAAAGCAAGAGTACACCTTTGTAAGCCAGACGCTTACCATCTGCTTACGAATCATGGATCACGTGTTACGTTCCCCTTTATATTGTGATGTTCGATGTCATGTTACTCAGACTTGGGTCTCCTACCTACTATCACCTACCTGCTTGTACAATGTTCTAAAGAATCATAACTTTGTCCTATTAATCCTGTCCGATTCGTCTTAGTGTTACTTGCTCATCCTCGGCGAGTTTCCACTTTTTTTTAAATAGAAACGAACTCATTGATCCCCTGACTCGTTACCAACCATACTTTAAACCACCGGGCTCCCCGCCCACCAATTGACCAGCCAAACTGTCTTCCCTGCGAAGGAAACCTACCGTACCCAAACCTCTCACCACGCGAGCGCGTGCGAGGAACCAAAGATCCCAACCGCTGCCAGAACCGCCCCTATCCCCGTTAACCTCTATATCCTCGAACTCTCCTACTGTTAGACACGTCACACCAACACCTGCATATTACGACTCCTCCTCAGAATCAGACCTTGAAATCACGCATACATCCCATCCTTGTGCACGTATGATGACAAAATCTGCAATCATTGAACAGACCACTCCCAATAAGCCGCCGAAACTCCTACCAGGTGAGCTCACCCCAGAGGTAGCTCGTGACTGGGATAATGCGTGCACTATGTACTTCATGCATAAAGGAGTTGTCGCGCAGGATCAGGTAAAAATGATAGCATTCGGAATGATGGACCCACACCTACACACGTGGTACTTGGCCCAACGTGCTGTGTTAGATGCGGGAACGTTCGCAGAGTACATGACCGCCCTCAAGGACGGCTGGATCGATACGCACTGGGATACGAAGCTACGTAAGAAAGTTCTAGGTTCACGACAAGGGACACGCCCGTTCTACAAATGGGCATTGGAACTTCAAAACCAGAATGCATTACTGTATGGGAATATGGCTCACCTCTCAGACGTCCAATTGTGAAACCAACTCAAGGCAAATATCTGCGACGAGCTCACAACATCTGTTCTCAGGGCTCAACTCGCAGATAATCTGACACTTAGAAGATGGATCGAAGAGGTGAAACACCTCGACGATAAACGCCTTGAAGACCTCGCTTCCCATAAGAAGATCGCTGAGGATCTATACAGATCCTCGAAGCGCTCGACCTCCTCCTTCCAAAACAAAACCAATTCCTCATCCAAAACGTTCAATTCATCCTCGCATCTCGGTGCCCTAACGGAGGCGGAACGTAACTTACTCGTCGACCACAAAGGTTGTTTCAAATGTCGGAAGTTCTACGTTTCGCACCACTCGAAGGAGTGCCCCGATGGCACACCTGAAGCCTCATCCTACAAGACCCTGAGTGAAGCAGACACTCTCGCGGCCCGGCCAAAGATGACACGAGCCAAGACCATGGCGGCCGTGGCTTCCGTAGGTGCTGTCATACCTTCATCAGTACTCGAGGAGAGCTCAGGTTTGGAAGATGACAAGTACGTCGCACCTTTTGAAACCGCCCACATTATGTGGCCCTGCCTACTAGCAGGGCCCTCTTCTGAATCGTTTGAACGTGTCGAGGCTCTGATTGACCATGGGTCACATCTAGTTCTTATTGACGAAAGCATCGTCAACAAGCTGGGACTACGAAGACGCAAACTGCACTCGAACATTGAAGCTAATTCAGCTTTTCTCAATTCTTCTTCTGTTTCATCTTGTTCTTTCTCTGAATATGTTCTGTTATCTCCGTCTTCGATTAATCATGATTGGACATCTCGTACGATACACGCAATTATTGCGCCTAGACTTGCAGTTCCGCTCCTCCTTGGAGGACCTTTCTTATCACACAATTGCCTTGTTATAGATCACGAATCTCGAAGCTGTATCGCCAAGGAATTGAATTACGACCTCTTGTCGCCGCCGAAAGTGAGAACAAAAGGACAATCACCAGCACCTTCACGTCGCGAGATCCTTCGTCAATGCAAATTGGTGGTTAAGGAACTACAAAACGTACTGAAAGACTGCAAATGCGACTTAGAGGAACACACTAGCTCAACTTATACGGGAATCGCGGCTGTGCTTCGGAATTGAATCGAAACACTCACTTTCATTGAGAGTAACAAGGAACACCTCGAGCACCTCAACAGAGAGATGCGGAGGAAGTTCGAAGATAGGTTTCCAGACAATATCCCACATATTGACAAGCTACCTACAGACATTGTACACCGAATTCGACTAAAAGATCCTAACAAGATCATACAGTGCAGAAGATACAATACCCCCAGGAAGTACCGAGAGGCTTGGGACGCGCTCCTGAATCAACACATAGCTGCGGGTCGTCTGCGGCCCTCCTCTAGCCCGTTTGTGTCACCCGCCTTCTTAATACCAAAGAAAGACCCAACGGCCTTGCCTCGATGGGTAAACAACTACAGGGCGCTAAACGCCAATACGATACCGGATAATCACCCACTACCACGCATCGATGAGATCCTGCGTGATTGCGCGAAAGGTGAAATCTTTGGGAAGATTGATATGACTAACTCGTTCTTTCAAACCCGCATCCACCCGGACGACATTAAGTACACCGCGATCGACACTCCAAAAGGCCTCCACGAATGGACGGTGATGCCGCAAGGAGGCAGAAACGCTCCTGCGACACATCAATGCCGAATGTTTATCACACTGCGCCCCCTGATTGGAAAGATCTGCCACGCTTACCTCGACGACATCATCATCTGGTCACAAATGGTGGCCGAACACACCAAAAACGTCAAGCTGGTCCTCGAAGTGTTACGAAAAGCAAGTCTTTTCTGCTCGCCCAAAAAGACTTCGTTGTTCTGCACAGAACTCGACTTCCTGGGCCATCATATCTCGGCTGCCGGCATCGAAGCTGACGCTTCGAAAGCCAAACACATCCTGGACTGGCCTGTACCAGAATGCACGAGTGACGTTAGATCGTTCCTTGGACTGGTCCGTTACCTGGACCAATTCCTACCTCACCTCGCAGACCACACTCGCATCCTAACACCATTGACGACAAAGTCTAATGAACAAGAATGGCCTGGATGGACCGAGGAACACCAACAAGCCTTCGATGCGATCAAACGGCTTGTCGTCAGCCGAGAATGCTTGATAATGATCGACCACGACAACATTGGAGAAAACAAAGTCTTCATAACTTGTGACGCAAGCGACTGGCGGACAGGCGCGATGCTGAGTTTCGGACCCACCGCACAAATGGCTCGACCTGTAGCATTTGACTCTATGCAACTAAACGGTGCGCAACTCAACTACCCAGTACATGAAAAGGAATTGCTGGCTATTGTGCGCGCTCTCAAGAAGTGGTGTATCGAACTATTAGGTACCATCAGAGAACCTGTGAACAAATGAGAAAGATATTTAAAGCAATATATAGTAGAGCATCGCAACAATCTTCGTATATCTGCTGACTACTTTTACATGGGAATATTTGATCTTATCGAGGAAAGACGAATGTACAAACACGCCAGCCTAATGACATTATTTGTTTCAGAAGCTTTTAGGTTTGGATGGACGTAAGGAAAAAAGAGCAGGTACAGGTTCATGAACTTCAGTACAGACTGGTACTGAGAGTGTCAAGGGAGGAGGTTGCCATGTGCTAAAGTGAAATAAACTTTGGCGACGTCCCCAGGAATACAGACACATATTATTCGCCCTTCACTGAACATTTTTTGGTTGCTCAGGGTGATGATGATGTGGATGTAGCTCGCTTGAGGGTAAGAGATATGAGTCTGTGTTGCAACCAGACGGTAACAATAGAATCGTACGTGTTGTGCGAGTATTAGTCGACCGTCACTCAAAGAGATATATTTTACGCAGCACGAAAAGCATACAAGTTTGATTAAGTTCAAAGAGTTCACGGTCACGACAATATTTATTAATGATTTAAAACTGGGTGTGGCGCTGTAAGCATACATAGTGGTAGTGCTACATTGTAATCTTATGCAATCATTGCCATCTTCACAATTTGAACCGTTCTGCCCTTTCTAGCCCGGAAGATATGAAGATCTCATAGACTCCTCAACCACCTCACGGGTACCTCAAAGCAAGCGACCGCAAATGTATAACTTGCTTCAAATCTTTGCCCGGCCTTCTGTCATATTCCGCAACTCGACGATCGTATTTACCTGCAAAACGCACCAAAGAGGTCGGAGCATTGTGCAGACATGGCGCCTCTATGACTCAGTACCTGGGCTCGCGAGTTGACAACGGTGAGTCATGCTTCGCATCTGTTTTTCCTTATCTTTCAACGAACATCTCATGTATTTCGCCCCATACCAGTTACATTGCTTCACTTGCGACAGACATCGTGCCTCTATGGCTCAGTACCTGGGCTTGCAAGTTGACAACAGTGAGTCATGCTTCTCATCGGTGTTTCCCTTCTCATTCAACGAACATCTCATATATTTCGCCCCATACCAGTTACATTGCTTCACTTGCGACAGACGTCGTGCCTCTATGTCTCAGTACCTGGGCTTGCAAGTTGACAACAGTGAGTCATGCTTCGCATCGGTTTTTTCCTTATCATTCAACGAGCGTCTCGTGTATTTACAGAAATAAAAACTTGTGGAAACTGATGGGCAATACCGCACATTTTTTTCTAATCATCTACAAAACACATAGATTTGTTAAAATCACCACTTACGAAGGTGTCTTGTCATAGCTAATTAAACGAGCAGAAGAGACTTATTGACAGCTCGCGACGCACTGTCAGATATATGGATTCAAAGACAAATATTTTGATATCGATAATATTAGTAGCATATGGTACAGTGTAAATGTAGGACTGTACTGAATGCAGTGCAGCAAAGAGTATTCGACGCGGTGATTATAGACCCTTGAAGGACAGCGGAAAAAGCAAGCGAAAATATTAAGTAGCTATTCGGAGTCAAACATGACGTCTTCCATCTCTTGTCTCTGCGCAGCAAGTGCACTCACAGACATCCGGGAAGTTACGTCCATCGTCAAGTCTTCCCGATGATTTCTCCTGAAAACTTTTCTGCACAGGGTATTAGCAATGCAAGTGAGTTACTGATGATCGATGACTGACCTAGTCCACCATTCAAGGAGCTCTCTAACTCTGGCTCGTGCCGCCGGACCCGGGGCGTCCTCGAAGAAATCCATGATGTTGTCCCAGAAAATTTGATAATCGAAATCACCATCTACAGCGCGCCAAGACGTGATATTGGAGAGTGCAAAACGGATCTGCAAAAATAAATTTCAGCCTTACAGTCAGGGACAAGCATTGATGATTACTTGGCAAGTTGCATAAGCGATCGCACGAGGAGTGACTTTCCTCATACCTATAATAGAAGCCACACACATTTTCACTTTAGCCTGATCTGATCGTCTCCTGGCACGACAGTTGTTCTCAATGATATTGGCACCATCGCCATCGCCATCCACTTTGTTGGCAGAGGACAGAGAGGTAAAAATAGCTTTGAACCCCTGCGATGCGATGAGATGCGAATCAGTTGGAAAAATCAAGTTACTCACCATGACCAACAGCTTCGACTTGAAAAGACCACATTCGAGATTCTTGGCATCAGCTTGGTAGTCTTCATACATGAATGCCGGCCATGAATTTTCAGACACGATGAAGGAAGTTGTACAGTCGCGAATGCCAGCCTTGACGCTGGACTCGGAATATCAGTGAGATGTGAGCGACGAAGACCATCACTTACATCGGGTCTCCCCAGCGCCATTCCGCTGGGCAAAGTAATTTACTGCATGCATTGTGCACAAAACCCCGATGATGTTTGTCATCCGTTCTGATGAGGGGAGTCGCATTACACTCGATATTCACCCATGATGCCACGAGCTCTTTGAGAGTTCCCGTGTCGTCACCACGAGCTGAATCCGCGCCCTGCTTGAGCTAAATGGAAAATGAGTAAGAAGTGAACAAACTGGTGTTGGAAAGTACCTTTCTGAGCATGTCTTCCAACTCTTCGTGGTCAAGACATGACAACTTCTCATGAAGCCACGGCAATACTTTAATGAATTCAATATAACCACGTTGGAGGCGGTTTTGGCTGTTCCTTTTTGTAAACAAACATGAGGATATGAACAATGATACTACTCACTCCGGAGTGGGGTCGCTGTCTGCGTTATCTTCACAGTGCCGGTCATTTTCTGCAATGAGATCCTCTATGGGAGTGTAAAGGACCACCAACCGGCGAATCGCTCGTCCCTGTGAAATGTAATAGGTCGTCTTCCTAGTGACAATGAGACACTGAAACCGCTTTCAGTGGTCGAGAAATGATGTGCGCACACCTTTGCTTTGTCGCTTTATCTTGCTTCAAAATTTCGACCTCCTCCATGAGGGCGGCAATCTTTCGCTTTGCCCTAGCGTGAGGAGACATTTGGACACAAAGGGATGTGTTCAAAGAAGGTGCATTCTCAGACGACATGCCAGAGATGAAGTGGGGTGAACGAGAGAGTTGAACCTGCGAGGCCGTCTTATATACTTGCCGAAAGCTCTAACGACCTTGTGATCACGTGAAAATCTCTCATGAGTTGTTCTCGAATAAGTAGAGGAAACTCGCTTTACTTGGTAGTCTGTCTCGAGCCCATTTTGGTGATCTGTAGTAGCCCGTGCCGAGCCTGTTTTTGGGTTAGCATCAGAAACCTCGAAATTTGCAAGTTGCGACGGGCATACAGCGTGCGGAGTGCCCTCGGTAATAAATTGCTGGTTGTAACCTAAAGTAGTAGTCACTTCATTGCCATTTATACAAATAGTGTTCTGTCAACCAGTTAGTGAGTCGACTGGCCGAAATGTTCGCTTTAAAGTCTCCCCGACTCTCGTAATCAGAAAAGTAAGTGTCGGTGGCCTTCACGACAGCGACGACAGCATCCAAATGATTTTCACTTCCTTGCATTTGGCACAAGGTGACCGCGGCCAAGTGCGCGAAAGAGATGCGATGCTGCAAGGCTTGTTAGTAACGAGGATCATTGTGATCAGTGAGAATAAAGTCATCATTCCTACTAACATCGGACTTAGTAAGTGACTCATGTAGGCACCAACATTATTACTGATTAGTACCTCTGAGGCGGTTCAGCCCAATGCGCTTGACTTGCTCGGGTGTCAGAAGCGAGTTCTCGGTAGTGGAAAGCATAGGAGAAGCATTCCGTAGTAATGTTTGAGACCTCTGGTGATTGATTGCTAGCTTTGCTAAGGAGGGTTGGAGACAGTGTTTCCATTCCATATGACAAATATTCGAGTTTTACGGATTAGGAAGTTGGTATTTTTGCCACTGATCAGTGAGTGAACAAAGCTGATCCGCTGAGCAACTATTGGCAATACGTCCCATGCACCGTCTGCGCGTTTTCCTGGTATTCGATTGATATATTGGTAGCATAACGACAGCAATGATAACAAGCAATATACAAAGTGGTCAGTCGAAGCAAGCCATCAACTTTCTACCCTTGTGCACGTAGCATCGTTCGTTTTTGGCGACTTATCACCCGAGTAATGATCTGTTGTGCCATTGGCGGCGACCGGTTCAATAGGTGTAGGCTCGCTTTCCGTGGTCGTTGGAGTATCGACTTCCATCGGCAAATGTCCGCTCGACACGGAGCAAACCATCGTGGTGTGTCCACTAGGACCAGCCATGGGTCAAGCCCGCAGCACCCGAACTCAAGATGCCCACACCGATACTAAACCTCCTTCCACCAGCAATGTCCGCATCGATTGAGCAATATCTGGCAGTTTGATGAACATTCCAGCACCTTCCAAATACCCTCCAAATCCATACCTGTCATATGAATACCGGGAGGCCCTCCCAAATGTTGCAGATGTTTGAGTACAATATTCTTGACACATTCCAGGTACTCCGGTGTATTCATATCCTCTGTATTTGACGTAGTCCGGTCCAAAATACTCGTAGTATTCATTCACGGGTATTTCTAGATCATGTCAGTACGAGGTGAGAGAACTGCACTGAAAAAAGGCCAACCCAGTAGTAGAGGCTTGTTGAAGGACTTCACAAATTGACACAGTTGGCATGCCCTGAATGAAAGTTCAGACAAGTCAAGGGTAACACTTTTGGTCATACCTCGCATAGATAGGTTTAGGCAGCCGAGTTTACCGGTATGATACCTGGTGGGTTTCGATCATCAGGACCATGACATGGTTAGACTCTGCAATTAGAAAGCCCTTACCAGAATAACTCAAGAATGCCCAGCACGATGTCTGCGACATGTAATCAGCATGAAGACAACTGTTGCAGAAAGAGTTTGTATGACCATTGACATAGCGAAAGCTGCTTGCTTCACTTTTCTTCGTGTGGTGAAGACCGCCAGCCCAGTTTACGGCAATATCACATTTGTCTCGACTAAGACGTGCAGCACCCTCTGCAGGACGCATGAGCATTGACTTATGATACCCCGTGAAACACTGTTACCCATGGAGCCTCCAGCTGAGATAGAACAGTAGTCGAACAGCCCATCGAAAACGGGATAGTCATCACCAATGTTGTCTGCGAGAGGAAGCCATGATAGTTAGACGACACGAGAAGATGAGAGGCGAGACTACTTGCATTTATGTTGTTCTTTTATGTACGAGTTCATATTGCTGGGGGTGATGTGACTGAGGAACTCAACGTATTCGTCAGAATGAAACTGTGTCATTTTGCATTTTGTTGCAGGTTTGGCACGCTGCGGGAGGTAAAATTAGGGTCAAGTGAACGTCCGTGCATTCGCAGGTGTACTCATGAATATCTCCATTTTCTTGTACACACCATAGTTCATGACCAAGGAATGACACATTTGTATACGAGTTGGTTTCATCCTCACAATCTTCGGCTTGACAGACAACCATAACTCACGGGTGCCCAGGACCATAGTGGAAACCTCCGATGTCCAAGTTGAAGAAGTAACACTGACGGGGAGGTAAGCATGACTCTGATCAACTCCCGGCTGCAAAGAAGATGACTTACCACCCTCTTCTGACCTTCACCATCAAGGGGTATCATGTTTTGTGACATAGTTGTAGAATGAGTATAATAGTGATAGTGAAGGACTGTCAGTATTTAATGGGCAAGCAGCCTTCACCATCCCCAGAATGCTGAGTAGACCGTGCGACCGAGGTCTCTCAGGCTATCTTATCTGTGTTAGTAAGCATCTGGAAGAGCAATCCGAGTTGGTCGCTTCCATGCATTGTTCTGAATATATTCATTAGTCAGTACATAGTATGCCAATACAATGACAAAGTTGTACCGCCGAGCCTGAGCATGATCATCGCTGGTGGAGGATGAAGCATGCTTCGGCACCTTTAGTCAATCTCCTTCTGGACCATAATAACCTTGACACGCAACAACAACTATCAGAGTGAATGTTGCTATAAAACACTAAGCAAATGCGCTAATGATCGGGTTTTGAAGGAATCTATCGAGTTAGAGTTGTATATGATAACACCTGAACTTTAAGAATAAAGTTCCTATAGTAGCACTTAACGTTCTAAGAGGTAAAATTTTCGACCTGAACAGCATTTGTTACCTAATCAGCTGGGTCAACCAATGTTTACCATGTTTGTAGAACTGCTTATCAAACTTCTGCCTTGCATTCCAGTTGCTTTCGCCGGACGTGATTTTACTCAATCAATAATCTTCACGTGTTCATGGGCAGAAGGCGGGAAATATCTTTATTTGAAGATGTACGTTTTATATCTTTTGCTCGCCTCACTCATCACAATGTCAGGCTGGCCTGGGGACGATGAACAATCGCAGGCCGTTTACGATGATGATTCCCCACATCTTTATATCAACTATACTGCAGACCCTCTGATGGGATTACCAATCTATCCTGACCATCGTCATGATCAGGTAGTTCATCACTCGTTTTTGCTTCACCCTGGTCACAATGTGGTGGCCGCAGTCCCAGTGAGTGATCTATACTGAAACTTGAGTCATGCTCATCGCAGTTCGCTAGCAGGCCCAGGGCAGCCACCATGCACTAGATATAGCGCATCCTGTACCCCGATATGGCATTCCTCCGGTTTTCTACACTGCCTGGTCAATGTCGCGGTCTCCAGATCCCCCACTGGCTATGCACACAGGAGGTGCTTCCATGCATCAAAACGTGAGCTACCCTGAGCACGGGTCCAGTCAGCAGCCCGAGATCACGGTGCCAACGTTAAGCCTAGAACCATCGAATATATTATCATCCCAGTCTAGCGTTACCCTCGAGCCTCCCTCTCATTATAATCTCGACGACATCACCCAACACGCAAAGATCAGCTACCAATGCGGTAAAGTTGGCCCCGCTCGCGCAATCTTCAAGACCGCTAAACTTGTTGGCATGGAGCGAGCCCAGCTTGCCAGGGAAATTCAAGCTGGTGCATCTTCTGCCACCGCTCAAAGCTCGTCCAAGCAATCATCTGAGGCTGACGTGAAGATCGTCCCCGGATCGGGCACCAGAAAGCTGTTAGAACGTTTTCAAGTTGGAATGAGAAAGGCGGCCTTCAATGAATCAATATTACTCTCGATCGGTTCCCTTGGTGCAACGGTGGATTCTTCATGGCAAGCCATGGCCAATGAACTCCAAGGCAAGTCTTTTCCAAAGCTCCAAGTAATATACAAGACTGATTGGAAACAGGAACCGATCAGGACTGGGCCATGGAGATGATGAAGGACAAGAATTACGTTGATGAAAAGATGGGATCTGTGATCGATGAAGTATCTGAGGAGATATGTGGAGTGGCACAGATTTTCACGTATCAGTGCTATGAACTCGACTTTAGCGACATGGCCGTGTTGGTGAAGAAGTCAGACATCGACAAACGCGCGAATCATATTCAAGGTCTGCTGAAAGACGACATATTCATTTATGGTAAACTATTCTCTGTAAGTCTAATCCAAGTTTGGCTCACATTTATAACTCAACACTGATATGTCCTTTGAGGTCGATGAAGCTGACCTTGGCACCATCACATTCACTAGCCCAGCCATAATCTGAATGGCTCGATACTTATTGCACGACAGCGCACATTAATATCACAGGTACATCTCCGATGGCAAGTATGGACCAATACTCGCCATGACCGCTGCGGTTTGTGAGTGGGTACTGCACCAATATGAGACAGGTTACTTTGTCGAAAGCAAGTTTTTGCCAGAAGAAAACATGCGCAAAAACACCAAGTACCTGAACATGTTCAACAATATGGGCGCTGAGGTGATTGCTACCCTTATCTTACATTTGACTAGCAATTCTGCATTGACTCAAGCTTCACTCGTTACCTTTTAATATCTTCAGGTTTAAGTTGTTCCCCCAATTCTTACTGCATGCAGTGACAGCGGTAGTCACATTGTACTTGTAATCTCATGATCCCAAGTTCGCTTTTAGGAAATACTAAGGTATTCGGTTCGGTGACTAGGGTGTTTACTAAGTGAGTACGTACTATCCCGGCAAATGCACCATGGAGCTACTGAGACTTCAAAGCTTCAACATCTAGTACCAAACATGGAAATTGAGTGATCGACAAGGCGCTAGATCATTTCAGGTAATCATATGTCCCAACTCATTTGGTGAAATTTGGAATTTTCCATTGAACTGTAATGATACTGACAAACTGAACTAGAGCTTTGGTATAAAGGTCAGGTGGGCAAAGTTACAGTCTACATTGCCTATCCTTAGTGCACGATGTCTCCCATTACTTGTACTCACAATGATCATGTCGATTCTATTCCATCTGTGACTTGCTGGCGCTCTTCTCGTCAGCACTCTTGTATTCAGACTACTGCGTGTGCACGTAAAGAACTGCCCAATGTTGACGAGGAAAAGATCAATTGCACTCGTGCCATTCAGTCGTGGTACGAGTCAGAGGCGCCGGAAGGGCAACTGACAAACCAGGAGTCTCTTGAGAAAGGTAATTGTCCGTTCGTTCTCAATGGTGACTTCAAATACTCACATCAACTTACTACTAGTCAAATTTTGGATTCCTTTGAACACTGCCAATACAAACAAATCTACGACATACGTCGACCATTTTTATGCCGAGTCTGACCTGAGTCCCCTAGATATGTTCGATTCTATGAGGGCCGCGATGGATCTTCCAAAGACCTACGAGCATTTAGGCTGGCGCATATCTACAGCCCGCCATATGGACCCGCCGCATAGACTTTTGACAGCCGAAGATATCAAGAGTGCTTTCAAAGCTGCAAGAGCAGAACAGCTCTCTGGACGGCACAAGAAAAAAGTTGCAATTGAAGTCGTAGATACTGTACGTGCCTTGCTAATCATAAGTTTCTCGCACGATATGAAAGTACTTGTCACAGCAGATGCCTGTGTTAAAAGGGACAGCGGCAAAGCAACATGCAGGTACTACGCGTTCTGCAGGCGAGCAGAACCATCTACCCGGCACATCCCATTTCGACGACGAAGTTCGTATCTCACGTAAGGAAGGAACCGCGTCCCTTCAGCATGTGCCAACCGAGCTCATATCACCCATAATCCACAATCATGTTCATCTCCCATCTGCGATCAACGACATGTGGGCTTCCGGGTCTAATGGCGTACTTTCTGAACAGCAACATGACAACTCCATGGCTCCTCGACCCCTCAAGAGGACGTATGCACTCTACTTGGAGAGTGACGAAGACACCGATATGAAGAACTGCCGCAAGGCATCGATGAAGTCCTTGCGAACATCCATTCTCACTACCCTGATATGAACTTGTCGCAATACACGAAATCGCTGAAGGAGCATGGCATATTTTATCTGCCCATCGCAACACATTTTAATAGTAGATTTTATGTGGAAAAGGTTGGTATGTCGGAGGGCGCCGCATTTACATTTCACACTTGCATTTCTAAAGCTCACATGAAGGATGGACGTGCGAAGGCGAGAAGGAAGGCGAAAGGGAAAAACAGGGCACAAGCTGACGATAAGGAAAATTTTCATGCTCACTAACGCTCTCAAATAACTTAAATGTGCATTCTTTGTGTGTATACTCCGTGTATTCAAGTTATATAGTATAGTATATCACCATAACTACTAGTAGCAAATAGAGTACTCAGTGGTTGGATCAAATACATGCAATCAGCAGATATACGAAGATTGTTGTGATGCTGTATTATATATTGCTTTAAATGACCTTCTCATTTGTTCATCGGTTCTCTGATGCTTGGTCTGCCGTAATCGATGCCAGCGCTGATGAGTGCTACATCAGCACGAATCCAAACGGTCCCTACTGGAACTATCCCCTCAATCCAAAGTTATGTAGTATCTGCAGCACTCTACAGTTCTTGATATTGTCGTACACAGGTGCTCGTTCAAGCTAACTACTGGTATCTCAGAATTTATAGTAGTACTACTCTGGGCATTTTGCAATACCATCAGAAGATTCCGGATTGAAATTCAAAGGAGTCACCCGGAGGCGGACTCCAAACCTTGATAACAATCTGCCATCCTCCATACTAGTCCTTGCCATAGTAGTGCATCTATTGATAATCATAGTTGACTGTGCCCTCAGGGTTACAGTGAGAGCTGATTTTCATCCTAGTTCACTTTCATTGTACCTGTCATATGGCGGACCAACAATCCCCAACTTCAACCACCACAGCACCAGTGGCAAGCCCTTCTCACCAATGGGATTTTATGCATGGGAGAATTGGCAAAGACATCAGTATAATCATGTGTATCTTCCAATGGAATGGCATGATCATGGTCTTTCTCAAGAGCAACTGGTGCATGGTGGAGATGACAAGGTTAACCTCATTGCAGGCAAGCACGTCCCTTCTACGTCCTCAAGTTAAGCGTTCATCTCAGTATTGTAGCATGTTAAAAGGTACACCTGAAGCAAGGAGTAATGTTATCAAAGTCTCAAAGGTGGTGTGCTTGATTGGATTATCCCCAGGTAGAGCAGCTGGTGCATGGTGGAGATGATGAAGCTAACCTCATTGTAGAGCTGGCAAGTACCTCCCTTCTACGTCCTCAAGTTAAGCGTTCATCTCAGTATTGTAGCATGCTAAAAGGTACACCTGAAGCAAGGGGTAATGTTATCAAAAGTCTCAGAGGCAGTGCCCTTGGTTGGATTACCACCAAGTAGCAGAGTCTCCGTCCCTGCTCTTGCTCGCAACCTGAAGGTATATGGCGTGCGATCTATGTTCTACAGATATTCTGCTGTGCATAAGAACATGCTGTCCAAGCAGAGGAGCCCCCAATGGAGAACCTCATGGAGGTGACGTCTTGCTTCATTATTTCTGACTGGTGTACACTCATAGCATACCACAAAGACTCGGCCAAGGACACCCTCTTCCGTGATTGCGTCTCAGACGCCGCGGACCTTAGAGTTGACACTTGCTGACGAAAGCATACGTATGCCACGGCGAGCTGTCATAGCGAAAAAATTTAGACAACACTGACGATCTAATGAAGGCCTCCCCACCATGCCGGTGCCCACACCCACTCCCGTGCTCCCTCCCATTACAGCTGCAGTCACCGGACTCAACAGCCTCCTGGCTGACATGCCATTCACATCGATCGCTGAAATTCCAGACAACATGTCTTGTGCTACCTCAGCAAAGACGCCGTCATGCGCCTTGCTTGTGTCGCTAAGGGGGTCACCATCGAATCTGCGACACCATTATCCCATTGCGAATTTGCATCATCGCCAAGCACCCGCACAATTTTCACCTGTCAGGATCAGAATGTGCATCTCCCTTTCTCGACCTTGTTCATTCCGACGTCTGTGGTCCAATCCCCACCGTCACTCCTCACAGCAAGCATTATTTCATTCTCTTCCTGAATGATCACACGCACGCTCTCAACACCGACACCGAAACCCAGGACTTTGGTTAAGCCTACTTCTAATAGATGATATCTCCAAAACCAGAACCTGAAGACAAAGACAAAGATGAAACATACCCCACCACCACCTGCCCAAGCAGCAACGTTGGAATAAACATGGAAGTGTCCATCATCCACTCATCCACCATGACAATCTACTAATTTCTCCGTATTCCCAACAGTCTCCTGATCTCATTCAACTCCCGCCAGGAATTCTCGACATATCTCATAGTCTCCTCCAACTCCTGCTCCCTCCGAAATGCCATCAAAGTCAGCCAACACTTGTCTTTGTTACGCACTCAAATAGATCTGTTAGGCGGAGCCCTAAGAGGGGCGTCGTCCGCTAACGTTCGTGACGTAACCGGAAGGATCCGGTATAGCAAGTGAGACTGGCGACGATGAGTCGGCAGCGATCACAGTACGCGCGTGTCATGTGACTTCGTAGACGGATGTCTGAGAAGTCACTCAAGGTCAGGACTGTCTTGTCCGGACAATGAGGTCGATCGAGGTAGACTTAGTCGCGATGAGCGACTAAGAAAAGATACTAGAGACTGAAGCTGAGGGGGCTTCAGAGAGAAGTATGTTCCAGGGAAGATTGAGTAGATTCAAGTTAAAGAATCTAGTACAAGGTGACCGACTACTTATACTAAGTGGAGAGGGTTAAGGGCAAGGCTACCGCACAGTAGGTAAGGGTAAAGGGGATACGAAAGTGGTATAGGTGTGTTGGCAACATAGCCGGATTAGTGATGGGTGGTCGAATGTGGAATGAGACCGAGAAACGTTGGAACGGACCAACGGTAAGAATACAACGTGCGGGAATCCGCAGTCAGGGGAAACAGAAAGAGGAAAGCCACATTGGTGGCACGAGTCAGACCGAGTCATAGGTGCAGGACCACATTGGTGGTCGAATCAGAGGAGGAACGTGCGTGCACGTGCATAGAGGCGGGCGATGCGAGGGACGGGAACGGTCCCGAGGATCCGGTCAACGGAAAGGCGGTAAAGGAGGACGAGCCGGTAGATGGTGAGGGCGAGGATGAGGGGAAAATGATAGGGGGGCCACGTGACCAATGTTACTTGTAACAGTCTTCATCTGTAGTTGTAATCAGCTCGCGCTGCAACGCAGAGCGGTGATTTTGAATTCGGTCCTGAGCCGTTCACGTTGTATTGTTCCATATTGCCTAAAATCTGTTAGTAAATGGTATCTACAGTAGTAGGTGCCACATACGATCACTGAGTCACCGATGATTAATGGTCCTGGGACGTTTAACAGTTCTGGGACGATCAACGGTTCTGGGACGATATGGTCTAGTGGTAGTTGCTGGTGGGTGAGTCCGATACGGTCAGGTGAGCTACTAGGCAGACCTTCAAGAAAATACTTACCACTGGCCCTTGCGCTTGAAAATTGTACTGATTGTTATGGTGTAGGTCAAAAAAAGTGTTTTGCTCCATGGTATGTAGTAGTACTTGATCTTTGCTGGTGCTAGCGCTCGTCGCGGCTGTATAGTAGTGGCAAATGGAGCTGAGTTAGAATGTTTGCCTTTTTTGGATAAACTTCAAGCGGCCAGCACCACTCAGACTCACTGACTTTCTTTTTTTTTTTCAAATTTCAGTAACATGGACTCGCGAGCCATTATCTCTGCCAGCGCACAAGTCGTAATAGGTCCGGACTTGAGTGCGTTTGACGAGGAGGAGAAGCAGACGTCCAAGACGCGTACGTACACAGGCTTTCACGCATCTTTATACTCAACTGATGTTGCATTAACTTGTGATCCTATGTGCAGGCTGCAGGAGGTACCATCAACTCTCCACGCTTCGCGTAGAGAAACGACTATCTCAACGGAATTTGAGATGTGGTCCTCCACTCCATTCAACCCCCCGTTCCGATACACGAACACTCTACTGGTGAGGAACTAACAGCCGGTGCGTGCCTATCAAACCACATAATTTGGCAACTTCACCAATCTTAATGCAGGCACATCTGTGTTACAGAGTACCACCTTGCGTCGCGATCCACCCAAGAGACGCGGGCGATATGCCCAGGCTACGTACTTAGACAAGTGTCCACCTTATTTCAATTGTCTTCTTCCAGCGTTCACCTGCATGTCACAGACATGACTTGTTACACTGGTGGCGAAACTGTTTTTAGCAACCACCAAATGTGTGACATTACTAGTACGCCCTCGGAATGCATCGACATGCTATATACTAATCTTGGTAGACCGCAAGATCTTGGACATGCTTTCCGACCGTTCCTCGCAAGTCACATTCAGTTGCGATAACTCCACTGCGACATGCAGCTTTCAGTTCTGGACCGCACAACAAGAATCCTTTTATTGTACGCTGGACACGTGCTCTTCTGAGGCCCAACCAGGATACGACACGAACACTCAAGTTTCAGGGTTCCATGTACGTAGAGTAATTGAATTGACGTGTTCATGTCCTCACAATCTCATAGCCCATACCCATACCCAAACCCAACAACACCAAATGGATTGCCCTAAGCTCTGCTGGTGCAGGTTTGATTGTTGTCCTGACTGTTGCAATTCTGTGGTACATCGGTCGATCGCACAATGGTGGTGACTTCGGAAAAATCAGCCTGCCGAAAAATGAAGCTTCGAAGCTCATGACAGACCATGTCCCCGCATCCCTCCATTTTTCGAATATATCTTACTTTCTTGGCAACCGCATTATCCTCGACAAAATTTCTGGGGCTGTCAAGCCAGGTCAAGTCATGACGATTATGGGTGCATCCAGCGCGGGTAAATCTACCTTCCTTGATATTCTTGCTCGCAAGCACAAGATGGGCCAAGTCAGTGGCAAGACACTCGTCAACGGGCGAGAGGTCGTGGACGCGGAGTTTGAAAAGGTGGTGAGTTTTATGGATCAGGAGGATACATTAATGAACACATTGACGGTATATATGCGCTATTGCGACTCCTGCAAGAGATGATGAGCTTAGAGACGAAGAAGTACAGGACACTTGAGACAATGAACGAACTCGGTATCCTGGGTATCAAGGACTCGAGAATTGGTGACTCTGGTATGCTTGATGTCTGCTCAGGTTAAGGACGCATACTAACTGTTGTGTAGGATGCTGGTCAATATCTAGAGGGGAAAAGAGACATGTCTCGATAACCTGTAAATTGGTCACTAGCCCTTCGATATTGTTCTTAGATGAGCCTACAAGTAGTGAGATTATGCTTTGACGACTCCCAATAACACGCTGACATTGTACAGGATTGGACTCTTATAATGCCTTTAATGTTGTTGAGAGCCTGGTGACCCTTGCACACGATTGTAATCGGACTGTTATCTTCACCATTCATCAGCCTCGCAGTAACATTGTTGCCTTGTTTGATCATATTGTCCTCCTGGCTCATGGGAAAATGGTGTATTCTGGAGAATTCGCCTAATGCCAAGAATACATCGCTAGCATCGACCAGCCATGTCCACTAGGGTTTAATATCGCGGATTATCTCAGTAAGTAGTGTTATGATTCTACGGTACTGTGCAACTGACCTCTGTCATAGTCGACCTAACAGTGCATGCTGGACTTGAACCACGAAACCTGGACTCTCCTTCTAATAATGCGGTATCATCAACGTCTGGTGACAACCTTTTACATGAGGAGCGTGCCGTTGGTGCATCATCTGTACAATCACGAGGTCGCTCTTCCACTGCGGTGGAGGAAGAAACTGAGCTCCGAACACGTGGCGTCTCTTTCACATCCTCAATCAAATGCAAGACCTCGGAGTTCCTGGAAGCTGTCCGAAGCTCACCATCTGGTAACAGCACACTTACTCCCAAACTTGCGCAGCGTGTCGAGGCGTACCCTACGAGTGAAGTTGCACAGTCGATCAAGGCCGAGACAGAGGAGGTTGCTACTGCACAGCATGGAGTTGATGCATCACATGCGGATGGTGAACTGCGAGACGTTGTGGTTGAAAACTCTTACTGCGGGATTGGAAAAGAGCCAGTTGGGGAACGCAGTTTACGATTTTGAGCGGTCGTGCGTTTGAGAATCTCTACCGTGATCCGGCATTACTGGCAGCTCACTATCTATCCTCTGTCGTACTGGCTTGTGAGCCATCACCTTTTCTTGTGATTTCATATATTCATATACCTTTTCTCAGTGATCTGTGGCCTCTGTTCATAACATCAGCGATGGCATCGCAGGCTTCCAGAACCGGCTTGGTGAGTAGTCTTGTGATAGTTTATTTTATTTGACTGATAGCATTCAGGCCTTTTCTTCACATTGTCGCTCTTCGGCTTCTCGTGCTTATCTAGCCTTGCATTATTTGCGAACGAGAGAGTCCTTTTCATGCATGAAAGGTAGGGAAATTCTTACAAAACATGTTTCCCGCACTCATTCTATATATATCAGAGCAAACAGCTACTATTCGACCTTCACCTACTTCTCTTCAAAGGTAACATCAATTTAATCAGACTGTATTTGTTTTCTAATTTGGCCCTTGGTCAGGTTTTGTTTGATATCCTGCCACTCCGCTTGGTGCCTCCAATTGCCTTTGGTGGCATTGTTTACGGCCTAGTTGGTGCCTACAGTTCCGGCTTTTTGGAAGTTTATATTGACACCCGTGCTATTCAATTTGACAACAGCAAGTGTGATCCTTCTATTGTCGATAGCATCTACCAGTACCGGCGTGGCGAGCTTAGTTGGCACCTTGGTCATGCTTTTCAAGTGAGCCATCCTACGTATCTAAATTCCAGCAGTGTTAATTGATCATCACCACAGCCTCTTCACAGGCCTCCTGATCAACAGGGACACTGTCACACCTGCTTTGCAGTGGTTGCATACTGCCTCATTCTTCCACACTGCTTTCGAGTCGCTGGTGCGTGCCTATTAAACCACATACTTTGGCAACTTCACCAATCTTAATGCAGGCATGTCTGTGTTACAGCGTACCACCTTGCGTCGAGATTCACCCAAGAGACGCGGGCGATATGCCCAGGCTACGTAAGTCCCCCCAGACGATGCTTGCTGCTCACTAACTCCCTGACTCAAACCAACAGTGATGCCACCACTATCAATTCACGCTTTACTGTAAGCAAAGAACCTAATCATGGCGTGAAGTATGATGAAGTAGTCAAGAGCCGTGAGGGGTGAAAAAAGATGCTTGCTGACGATTGTGAATGTTGTCGTGGTGTGCGTGTCCATTTTTCGAAAAATCATTACTCAATCTCCATGCGTCCTAAATAGTACTATGAAGGCATTGGACCACTGCCCAAACCTCTCCAGAAACCACTTTGGTGTTCACCCTCTTCAACACCTACTAAGAAATGCCAGTTATCCTTTGACAGCCTCTCAGACTGCAAGGAAAACTGTGAAGACATCGAACACCACAAGACAGAGATATCACGACATCAGCACCATTGGTATCGTGCCAAGACACCATCCGGCTACTGGGACATCGGTTTCCCTGACACACAAGAGACATCAACCGACGTGCCGCAGAGATGTATGCACAGAAATTGGTAGAGGCTGAAAACAAAGCACGGTATACTAACATCCATATTCTCCAGACTTCTCTAAACTGATTGCATCGCGTAGGAGCGGCAAGGGACGATATGTCTATTCCGTGCTATCATCGACCCTGATCAGTGTTCCTTCGCACTAGCCTAATCGCCTTGTCGATCTTGTCGTACTTCTTCCTCGCCGACGGATCCGCGTTCAGGTAAGGACTATCCAAGTTAGTGAGCGCGCATGGTGTTCAAACTAATTACACACCTTATTTTCCTCCTGAAGCCCAGGACCGATGGCCAAATCACAACTACAATAATGTTCCCCACTTCCCCCTTCTTTGGAATCCGACAACTATCCTGTGGATGGACGATCAGTGAGGAACAAGCCATCGTATCGACACTTACAGTGTTTTGCGGTCCCATCGACACTTCTATACCGTGATATGGATTGATATTGCGATTTGGGATTGTCGATGAGCGCCGTCTTGAAGGGCACCCTTTTAGGTACTGATTAACTAATCACCCGGAATTCGAACTTTGAAGTTCTCGCTGCAGGTGTCTTCATCAGTCACCCCATTGCCAGGAAGTGAGTGGCGGAGTTACTGTTTGCCATTTGCGATGGACTTACATTCATTTGACCAGCAACAAATGGCTCAACACATACTGACGCAGTTTGAAGACCATCCTGATGCATGGACAAGGGTTCCTGACGTTTTGGAGAGATCCTCATTCCCGCAGTCAAAGGTACTGTGTTAACTGTTCTACAGTTCCTAGAAGCCCCTGACTTTAGGAATGTGACGCTCAAATGTCTAGCGGAGATTGCTGGATTGAACGTGGGCCCAGAATATAATCCAAAATTTGTCATATTGTTTCCCATGGTCATAACCTCCGTCAACCGCTCCTTCTACCAACATCGCTGCGGTATATTCTTCAGCATCAGACGCCGGTCAGGAGCTCATTCTTAACCTCGCCCTCTTCCTCTCCAACTTCTTGTCCACCCATCTTCACGCTGGCGAGACTGAGGCGAACCGTGATGTTCTGTTAAATCCACATCTTTGCATGGTCAAGATCTCCCAAGTTGACGAGCAAATTTGCAAAGCAAGTCGATGGTTGCATACGTACTACGATTGCTGATTCGTTTATGATCAGAGGTCCTGGTATCACTGGCACGGCAGGTTCCAATTGAGTGCTTGGCTAATAGCATTTAGTAGGCAGCGCGATACTTCGCTAATCGACTTACCGTGGGTTCTGGTTGTGCTTGAAAGTAGTTTTCCATTGTATGTAGACTCGAGGATTGTAATATACAACGTTAATGATTATCGAGTTGAAGGTCCTACTTACTAGCTAGTACTACATGTTTCAACATGCCTACCTTTTTCGGCACAAATATCTGCAAAATTTCCCATCTGTCAAACCAATATTGTCCAAGATTACCGAGTCGACGACTGACTATCGCTCAACTAGTTGGATCACCCTGAGATTTGGTGTTTGTCCAACAACCAATTATTAGGTCTGACTATCAGACAAAGTCTTGATCCCCCTCGGACACCCACGCCGACACGTTGTTTTTGTTTGTATTTATTTATTACCTTCCTTGTCACTGAACTTGTTATATTCATACTCCGGGCTTGCCAAGTTTCCGAGCGAGTCGCTCCATGGCCACACCTAAGTTATGTTCGATATCTCAATTTGAAACTTCCACACATTACATAGTTTTCCAACACATCTGTCACTAGGTTCGAATTCGTAATTCAAAATTTCATAATGATTCAGGCCTTTCAGAATATATTATCAATGTGGCACACTACTTTGGTTCAGAAGTTTGGAGTTTGAACGTCGGACTGCGGATTTCACGCCGCAGTTCAGGCAAATTTTACCCTGCGGCCTGTGGGCTGAACGTTCCCAAGTACTGGTACACCTGACCTTGCAAACTTCCAAAGGTAAACATAACATTTCCAGCTATAGTAAGCGCTCTTAGTTGCAGTGTGATCATACAAATGACAAAGGTATGGTGCAGTAATACCAAACTCGGATCTTTCACAGATACTTTATAAGTAAGTGATTCACAGCTTCCTGCACTTCAGCTTCAAGGGCAATCAATGAATTACTAACTGTAGTCACCGTGGGAGCCAGTCGTTTTAGAAGTCCGCTCATATTCTCACACTAGTATTGAAAGGTGTCAAAATCAGACAAGGACACAGTCAACATTCACCAAGATCCTTATGCTCACTGTGGCAACGCCTCTCCACTATCAACGATGTCTTCACCTGGTGTTCCTCCTATTTCTCACATATTCGACTCTAGTGATGATAAATCCATGCACGATAGTGCTCATACCCAGCGTCGTCGCGATAACTCTAGTAGGAGAATGAGAACCATAGACTCCAGCTCTCCCAGAGTTGCATGCCTTCCACCCGTGATATATCATATGTCATGCTATGCAAAATGTGCTAGCTCAAGGTTCAAGCCCTATCAGCCGGGCAAGCATGTTCCTACAGCCCTTGAGCACCGTTTCTTGGCGAAAAACATCCTGAAGCACAATGAGGCTGATATCAGTCTGATAGATGTCCAGCAGGTATGTTAGCCTCATTTGTACCACAGATCCAGTCATTGACATATCATCATACTAGGGCAAAGAAATCTTCAATAGAAGCATGCAGTACATGTCAAATGCGACTCTCCGGTCAGCTGCCATTGCAAAGCGAGCTGATGCTGAAAGCAAGTGTTTGCACGCTCTCGCACCAGCGTGGGACCTTGAGTCAACTGAAAGACATGCTGTACTCCTTCAAATGATTCTCAAGGACAATGCGGAACATTATCTTGATAGCCTTGCAGAGGCAACCTTTTTCGAATCAGTGATGGTCAAACGTTCCCACCAGCAGCTCGAAGATGATGCAGACTTCACTATCGCTGCGTATACTCATGACATAACGGCACACAGTATAGCAGACAAGCAACTTGATCATCTAGAAGAGATTGGTGCTGAGCGGAACTTGTCTTTGGAGGACCCAGTCGGCATGGATTCGGAAGATGTTGAGCATCGCTTCGATAAATACTTGGATTCCATCATAGGAGAGGGGAATAATATGATCATGGTTGCCTAAGGTGAGGTGACTGTTATATACTGCAGTGTTCTGCAATATTGATCATGATTGTAGTTCAAATGGCAGTACAAACAGACCACCTGGGTATCATGCATGTCAGCGATGTACATCCCATCATTCCCCTTTCCAAGTATGTACAACACTATTTTCCCTCGCAGCAGCAGAAGAAGAAGAAGAGCAGCTTTATTAGTACTGCATCATTGTTCACTACCATTGACCAGGACATGGTCATGATTCTTTAGTGATGATGATAGTACAAGATGTACGCTATAGTAGTACATCAATAACTTATCATTACTTTTTGGAAGTGATCATGGTAATACAGCGAGAGTCGATGGCATCAGCTGGGATTCTTTTCCGTGCTCGCTGTCCCATTCAAAGTTCATTTTATCCTGAACTCGGCAGAGTAGTGTTTGCCTAGCAGGAGTCACTGCCTGTCTGATATGGCCCTTCGCGTCACGCTGAGTGACTTATTTGTCATAATACATTGATCTGGTCAGTGACCGTCTCACTACGCCAATTAGTATCAACTTGAATGTGCAATGCACATTTTTGAACGTTTCTGGATTGGCTTATTCTTTTTTCTTCTAATGGTGTCTTGTAGCGCACTGGGTTGTTCTTTGGAAAGCCGGGCCACTGACAACCGAGGACTCAGCAGGCATCGCGCGACGTGCCGTTTCTATAAGAAATCTAGCACTCTAGCCAGCCATAGGAGGCAAGAACGGGCGAAAGAGGCCGTTTCTTCAAGCTTGGTTCTGCCTCGTTCAGGCAATGCCACATCAGTGGGTGTCCTTCTGCTTCAAATTTGAACCTCCAGTCATTGTCGACCTCAGGGAATATCTGCTATTCGACACGTACACATGAGAGACCGCTCAAGTTTGAAGCCAATTGCTCCTTGCAGGCTCTTTGGGCCCATGTCTATAGCCGTTGCAGACTCGCAGATGGAATATGAGGAAGCAAACACCTCGAACTATGATCTAGGTTGGTGTCCCTTTTGAGTTGCAACTGTTTCATCAATTGTCATTTTTCAGAGGAAACTAGACTACCAATAAGGAGAATTCCGAGAGCTTTCTGTGATATTGACGTCTCACAGGATGACCTCAACCACTCGGATAATACCAACCTCTCGTCGACCAACCTCTCGTCGGCTCAAAGCTCGACTTTGTTACCCACTCGGTCCAGAATTCAGCGCGTTCTTCTGATGCTCAGGGACACTCTAAAGACCACCTATAACTCATTCGGTCTCTGCTGACTGTACCCTCGTCGTCCCTCCTTCGAGCCAGATAAATTTGTACCATCTTCGTTGCTTTCAAGGACGTCCCCATCGGTTAGCCAACTTGAAGAAACTGATTCTCAACAACAAGGTTTTTCAGCGCCTTACCCCTTTGCTAATATGACTATTTATTGACTCATGTCCTGGATAAATTCTGGGAGTGCTCTGTTGTCTGAAACTAAAGTCTCGCGCTTGGTTAAGGATGTGATCCTGGCGGAAGATTTTGACCCCAAGCACCTTGAGAATTTCTCCGTGAAGCGAAGCTTGCGAGAGCTGGATAGAGATGAGCATGGGAAAAGGATTACCTTTCCTGATGATTGGATCGAGACTGGCGTTACCATTAATATTCCAATGAGATCAAAGGAGGATGGCCCTCAGCCCTATACTATTCCTGGATTTCACTATCGCCCACTTGTTGAAGTATTACGCGCTGCATTTGCAGATGTTCAAGCTCGGGCATTTCATCTCCTCCCGTTCAAATGGTTGTGGAAAGATCCTTTGGATGGCCACGAAGAACACGTATTCGACGAGCTCTATGCATCTGATGCATGGCTGGAAGCTCAGGACAACATTCAGAAACTACCCAGGGAGCCCGGTTGTTCACTGGAACACGTCATTGCTGGTCTGATGTTCTTTTCAGACACCACTCATCTGGCAAACTTTGGGACCGCCAAGGCTTGGCCACTGTACTTGTATTTCGGAAACCTAACAAAATACGCAAGGTCATCACCCCAATCGGGAGCATGCCACCTAGTAGGATTTTTTCTGTCAGTAAGTTTACATGTGTTCACTGTAGTCACCTTTTGCTGCTGATGATGTCAGCTTCCTGATAGCGTCAAAGACATTTTGAGTAATTTATCTCGCATATCGAAGACTGGCATGGCGTCTCTTCAAGCCCACTGCCGCCGGGAGGTGTTTCAATCCTGCTGGGAAATCTTATTGGATGAAGACTTCATTCACGCATATCGTCATGGCATCATTCTTAAATGTGCTGACGGAGTACGGCAGAGGGTCTTTCCCCGGATCTTCACATATTCCGCGGATTACCCTGAAAAGTACGTTCCTCTGCACACCCACTTCAAGAATGCTAAAATACTGTTGATTCACAGGGTATTAATTGCCACCATCAAGGACATGGGATTGTGCCCTTGCCCCCGGTGTCTCACGCTGAAAAAATTATTCAATTCTCTTGGGCTCGTGAGAGACATGAAAAATTGAATGACAAACCTTCAGGTATATGTTCTGGCGAAGGTTAAAAAGGCTCACGAGTTTATCTGTAATGGAAGTACTGTTGACGGTACAAAGGTAGAACATAGTCTCGGTGAGGGCTCATGGGTGCCTGTTGTCGTGAGTGCAACTACTTCCTTACATTTATATTGACTGCATGTAATCTACTGTAGAATCAGTTTGTCAAAAAGCTCGGACCGCTTGGCCTCGATGCGTTTGGCATGCTGGTGGTCGACTTCATGCATGAGTGTGAACTGGGCACCTGGAAATCACTATTTACGCACCTCATCAGGTTGCTCTATGCACTCCCTGGTGGCAGTCAGTTGGTGGCAGCGCTGGACAGCAGGTATGAAGAGTCTACACAAAGCTTTGTTACCTGCTAACTAGTAGTTGACTCCCAAACTTCCATAGGTTTCGAGAGATTCTGACTTTCGGCAATGGTGTAATCCGCAAGTTTTCAAATAATACCTCTGACATGAAGAGATTAGCAGCGCGCGACTTCGAAGATATCTTACAAGTTTGCTGGTTATCTATTTCCTGTCTTATGCTGGTTGACGCCTTTCTAGTGTGCCATTCCGGCCTTTGAAGGGCTGTTTCCCAAACACCACGATGCGATAATACAACCTCTACTGTATCGATTTGCCCAATGGCATGCGCTCGCTAAGCTCAGGCTTCACTCAGAGTCCACCGTTACTTTCCTGGAAGAAACCTTCAAGAAGCTGTCTGGGATGCTGAGAAAGTTCCAACACTATACCTGCACGGCATTCAACGCCGTGGAATTACCCAGAGAGAGGGCAGCACACCAACGAAAGGCTGCTCAACATCCTGAAGCTAACAAAATCTCAGCTGAATTGAGTGGGGCTAGGCCAAAGAAGTTTAATTTAGGTACCTATAAATTCCATGCGATGGGAGATTATGTGAGAACCATCCGGTTCTTTGGCACTACAGATTCCTTCACCACTCAGATTGTACGTACCGTTGGCATTCCAACTATGTGTCTGAAATTAAGTTGACATAGGGAGAGCTCGCTCACAGAGCCCTGAAGGTGTTCTATCCGCTGACTAACAAATTAGATACCCCAGCGCAGCTGGCAAAGCATGAACGTAGGCGTCGGGTTTTGCGGCGGACAGAAGTAGGAGGCACCTCGTCCCCTGGCAATCAATCAGGAGCCAATGCCCCCT
Organism: Suillus discolor; assembly: GCF_016758755.1. NCBI lineage: Eukaryota > Fungi > Basidiomycota > Agaricomycetes > Boletales > Suillaceae > Suillus > Suillus discolor. Next base: position 79,197 of record NW_024541317.1, read on the forward strand.
GGTCAATGTCCTCAGAAAAGCATCATTATATTGCGACCAATTGGAACAACGCAGTAAAAATAATCACGTTTATCCAGGAACACGAGGGTGATCCAGCTGTCAAGGTAGAAGCTACATTGGACACGCCTACACCTTGCTCACATTGATTGTCAGGAATTCATACCAAAATTAAAGGACCATATCCTCTATAGGCTGCGGAAGCTAGACATTAGTTATTGCGATCATGTCTTCACTGACCAGGAACGTAACTCGGTGATCATCCCAAACAATGTGATGTACTCGGTGCAAACGATGCAGGTGCATTACACCACCTATGACCTGAGGCGTGAGTATGACATCATCAATTCCCGAACTCACAGGGACGTTATGGTGCTGTCAGGGGAGAGGAACCCTAGGCACCCATACTGGTATGCCCGAGTATTACGCATTTATCATATGGAGGTATGGATTAAAGACGAGCATCCGCCTGTGAAACGGTACCTGGACGTTCTATGGGTTAGATGGCTGGCACCTCTGTGGACCCATAAATCTGGCATGAACCATGCTCGCCTTCCGAAGATTGCATTCGTGGAAGAATCGGACCCAGATGTGTTTGGCTTCCTCGATCCAGGACAAGTCATCAGAGGAGCGCATTTGATTCCGGCAATTGCATCCGGACGCAGTATAAGTTCACTCCACTACGGAAAATCACTGGCACGTCCTCAGGGGGAACTGGACGATTGGGAGGAACACTACGTCGGGATGCAAGTGTAAACTTTCCTTGCCCTTGCATTAATCCTGACAAAGCTTTTCAACTAGATTTGTTGATAGAGACATGTTTATGTGCTATACCTACTTTGGTGTCGGTCATTCAGTCACGGTCCGGAGAATCACACGAGACACTCTTGGTACAGATTCAATGGTAAGGACCGAAGCCATGGACGTTGAAGACAGCAAGGAGGATATGGATGGTGGCGAAGATTATCAAGAATGTGACGATGAACAAGAGGACATCGGTGACGAGGATGATGAAGAACTCGACGATGACATTAGTGAAGAAGAAGTAGACTCAGAGGGAATGGACAGCGAGGGGCATGACGATGAGGACAAGTTCGAGGATCATATCTCTTTCTAAAACTCCCTTCCAATCACATTCTATTACTCGAGTCGAATTTATTTTAAAATTAAGTTTTGAACTTCAGATCGAATGCAGGAGAACATATAAATTCACAGCACCGTCACTGCATGCTAAAGCAGAGATGTGCGGGTAAATATGAGGACAAGTACTCACTGATAATCTGATCAGCCATGGCGTACTCAGGCGGTCACGGGTCATGGGTACGGGTCACGGTAGAGACCTGTGACCAACTCTCAGTTAAACTCGCACGAGCCGCCACTGCATTCCTCTGTTTTTATGTCAGTTTCCGCCAGCTAATCTGTCTCGATTGAAGAAGGGTTGGAGGACAACCTTCACACCATGTAACACTGCGAAGTGGTAAGTGAATCGATAACTATCTCTCTGCTACATTGGAACTCACGCTTTGTCAAAGTTTGGATCTTATCACTCATGTAATTTGGCCTTGGATCTAGTACCTGTTCATGCAGCCAGAAACATGAGTTGTGGTTCTCCGATCGGATTGTTCGCCCCAGGAAGGCACAAACATTCACAGCGCACCACAACCAATATTGCTTCAGTGACCTTCATCCTCCATCCCTTACACGCTCAGACACCTACTGCCACCGCGAACACATACCCATTTTCATAACATCTTAATCTATTATCTGCTGGCTCAGGTACATGTATTCCCAGCTTCAATGCCTATATTTTCTAACCATATCTACTTCTTACCTTTAGATGACTCAATCTCCCTCACATCCCTCATCGCACAATTCCGACTCTTCCAATACAAACCAGGACACCCCAAACACTGGCATGTATATGGGTCAATTTCCCTGGCCCCATCCTGCACACATGCATCATCCAGGCTATACCCCCGCACCCCCTGCTGCCTGCACGGTGTCCCTCCCCCATACGCGCCCATCGCACCTTCGTCTGGTGTGGATGCTGGAGTTGTGTATCACGCACCCCAAGCGGGACAACATGGCCATTGCCCTCCTGCAGTGGCCCACGTTTCGCATGCCACTCATGTTGGCCCATACCCACTGCTAACTGCTGCCGCTTCTCCTCCACAACACCCATCCGCGCCCCCCCATACACCATCAATCCTTCCCATCGGGGCATTTTCCAGGAGTCATGACCTCCTATGCAACTTGCATATCATACCAACCAAGCCTCCATCAGCATCACAGAGCCGGGCTGGTAACAGGCTCTGCTTCTCCATCTCTCCCTCAAGCACCAAGTTTGTCGGTTGGCGAGAAGCGCGTCGTGGAAGACCTCCAAGACCGTAACGTCAAGCGAATTAAAATGGGCTCCGGCAAGATAGAGGACGACCTGCTCTTTGTAAGTTTTCTTTTTAATTTTGTGAGGTCACATTTTTAGCCCTTGGGACAGGAACCTATGTTAGATCAATATGGTCGACACAATGGGAGATATGTGTGTTATAAGGACTCTGTCAAGCTCGTCCGTCCTGGCTGTCATAAACGCCATCTCAAGACAGAAAAACATCTTGGTTACAAGTTGAATGGAATTCACATGCCCTGGTTGTCTGGAAACATATGTATCCCTACTCTCAAATAAGTGTGTCTCATCATTGATATTGTTGTGACTAGTTATACCCGACGCGATGCCTGCAAGAGGCATTGGGACGACAGTGTCAATATCTGATGTATTAGTATATAGGCCAGGCAATACAAGAAAGTAGTCTGGTTCTGTCAAAGAGATGTACTCTCCAACGGTGCAAATATGATGTTGTAGTAGGCTATGGCTCTTGGACGGTAATAGTAGAGATCCAAACTTTGCCGCAGCCATTTGCTGGGGAAAGACCCTTGGAAAGCCCGCCAAAATAAGAAAGACCGAGAACAGTTTACAACGTTAAGAGGAGTACGCTGCGATCCCTTGTGTATTGTGATGGCGCAGTGTCACGACTTTATGGTGTACTTTACAATGCCATCCTACATTTTTTGTGCAGGGCCAAGCTACTTCTCATGAGAAAGCCGTGGATAATCTGAGATAGCATCTTAATTTCAATGAAGAACGAGAACAATCAACAACATTGAGAGGAATACGCTGCTATCCCTTGTGTGTTATGATTGCAGTATATCGCGACTTTGTTAAGAAGTCCCACACTATTCTACTTTCGTTAAGCAGTGTCAAAGCTACTTCTCACGAGAATGTCTTGAATGAGGCCGTAATTCAGAGCACAAATGAGGCAAAATGACAATGCACAAAATAATTGGCAGAAGTGTGCTACTACCCCTCATCTACTGCAATAGAGGAAAGCAACAACATTTGTGTGAACTGCTCATGTTGCTCTGGATTTACAGGCATCAATGGTCATGTATTCCCAACCAAAAATTCTCGCCATATAAATGACATTATTTAGGAGGAGCAAAATTGCATTCTACTATAGTTCTCACGGCTACAATATCAAGGACTCATCCATTCGCTGATGACCCCATTCATCGTACATACTGACCACAGAACGCTCGAGAGTTTCATGACTCAGAAAGAGTTATCGCGCAGACAAGCCAGATGGCAGGAATTCTTCGCGCAGTATGACTTCAACATCCAATATATTCGTGGCGAGGACAATTCGGTCGCGGATGCTCTATTGCACCTACCTCCAGATGCTGAGGACATCCCCTCATACGCCGAACGCACTCTACACATGCCAACAAACGTCACAGAGAGCATCAAACCAATAGCATCGATCTTGTCCGTGGCACCGGACCCATCGCTACTCAACGACATAAAAGCTGGATACTTGAAGGACACCTGGTGCATGAAGTTGACAAATCTAACAGACTCGTTCCCCGGCCTACAAAAGCGCAATGGACTCTTATATATCAACAACCGTCTCGTCATTCCCCGCATCATGCATCTGTGAGAGACGGTATTCCGGCTCGCGCATGACGAACTCGGGCACTTTGGAATCAACAAGGCATACGGCGCTATCAAGGAATCATTCTATTGGCCAAATATGAGACGCGATTTAGAGGAAAGCTATATACCTGGTTGCGCAGACTGCGCAAGGAACAAAAGCTGGACAACAAAGCCCACAGGTCCCCTCCACCCGCTACCAGTGCCAGACCAATGCGGCGACTCCATCGCAATGGATTTCATCGGTCCTTTACCCACAGAGAAGGGATACGACGGGATCATGATGATCACCGACAGGCTGGGTGCCGACATACGACTGATCCCTTGCAGAATGAATATGAGTGCGAGAGAAGTTGCCAGCTTGTTCTTCGACCACTGGTACTGTGAGAATGGGCTCCCACTTGACATAATCTCCGACCGTGACAAGCTCTTCACCAGCAAGTTTTGGAAAGCCCTACACCAGCTGATGGGCGTGAAGCTAAAGATGTCAACCGCCTACCATCTGCAAACAGATGGCTCCAGTGAACGAACGAACAAGACTGTCGACCAACAGCTCCGATACTTCGTCAATTGGCACCAGAACAGATGGCTTGACGCACTACCAAGGGTGCGATTCAACATGATGTCAACTATTAACGCGTCCACAGGTTACTCCCCTTTCCATATGCATCTCGGGCATACACCTCGCAGACTACCACCACTGACAGTCGACGGGGTGAAATGAACCCGCGAAAACTTCCCGGCTGATGTGGCAAACGCGCTGGAAGCTATCATGTCACTGAAGACGGACATAGCGGACGCTCATGACGCTCTGATAGCCTCCAAGATCAGTCAAGCTAATGCGGCTAATTTGCACAGAGGAAAATAGCTCACTTTCAACGTCAGGGACCTCGTATACCTCTCAATGGCTCACAGGTGGAGAGAGTACCTCAACGGTAACAGCAGAAGAGTGGCAAAATTCATGCCATGCTTCGATGGTCCCTACAGCATAGTATCAGCAAACGCTGAGTCGTCGACTTACACTCTTGACTTGCCTGACCACACTAACATCTATCCCACTTTTCATGCCTCAGAACTGAAGAAACATGTTCCCAACGACGCCGAGCTATACCCTTCGAGAGAACTACAACGTCCAGGACCCATCATGACCGCTACCGGAACGCACGAATGGGAGATTGAAAAGGTGCTGGATAGAAGAAACCGAGGACACGGCCACCAGTATCTTGTCCAATGGCGCGGCTATGGTCCAGAGAACGACATATGGGTGGCTGGAAGAGATCTCGAAGACACTACCGCACTACAAGCCTACAACGCAAGACTTGAAACGAATACTGCCAAAGAAGACAACAACACAAGAGACACGCCAGAGCTCGAAGAAGAAGATCAAGACAGACCGACACTGAAAGCTGTGAAAGATGCAGAAAGTCCTATGGACACCATGGAAGGTTCTTCGGAGAATGGGAGGGTGTAAGCCAGACGCTTACCATCTACTTACGAATCATGGATCACGTGTTACATTCCCCTTTATATTGCGATGTTCGACGTCATGTTACTCAGACTCGGGTCTCCTACCTACTATCACCTACCCGCTTGTACAATGTTCTAAAGAATCATAACTTCGTCCTGTTAATCCTGTCCGATTCGTCTTAGTGTTACTCGCCGATCCTCAGCAAGTTTCCAACCTTTGTTATACAAAACCCATAGGGGTGAACATCATGGACACGGCAAACAACAAGGAGGGTATTGTTACCGTGGCCGTGAGGGACCTTTATTTGCCTCTGCCACATTGTCCAGTTGTGCACTCCATTTTTGAGTGAGTTCGTTCTGGCGTTTTAGACTCCTGCCATGCCAATTCATCAGCACAAGACCTTGGACATGCAAGGAGGAAAAAAGAGGGAAGAGAAGGTCAACCAACACAAACCTTGACTGATTTTCCAACTCCAACTCCAACTCCCTCTCCTTCGCCCCTTGCCTCTCCCTCTTATGCTTCTCCTCCCCCGCTTTCAACCTTGTCTCATACTCCTTCACCCTCGCCTCCCATTTCTGATCAGCTGTAGTCGTCTTTTGGTTTATGTTCGAAATCATTTCTTCACTTAAGAGGAGCTGGTTTTGAACCACCACTAGGCATTTCTCAGCATTTACTGCGCGGGAAAGGTGCGTCTATGTTTCTTGGGAGTCGCCTTGGGTTGGTCGTCGGGATGTCACTAGTTGCGAGGTTAATGCTGCGTTGGTGGCCTTAGCAAATGAGAGTAAGAGTATCAATCAAAGTCAACGTAAAATCAAAAACACTCATAAAAACACCCACCTTCAACCCCTCAATCTCTCCTTCCTTCGCAGTAAACTTCCGTCTCCATGTAGCCTTTGCCTCACCATACACCTTTACGCTCGACTCAAACTTATCGATCTGTTTCCACCGCACATCAAGCTGCCTCCGCATCTCACCAAGCTACCCAGTGAATTTCCCTTTTGCATCTTGGACGAGCTTTTCGAAGTCGAGTTGGATTAGAGACAAAGCTTTGAGCCGTGTGATGAGGTTGTCGTGGAAGACACTGAAATTGGTGGAGGGCTTTGTTTCTGCTTGATTCTTTCTTCTGCAAAATAACATGATCTTGTGAGTGAATGACGCGTGTTAGAGAGAAACAGAAGAACTCACAGGAGTCTTATCCATGCCGAGGATCTTATCCATGTATTGATATATCATAAGCAGCAATGTATTTCGCTCCGTAAGCTGATCACGATACTGATTCTCAGCACTCAATAACGTCCGCTGGTCTTTAGACAACCGCGTCTCCAGCTCATTCACTCTCGTCCTATACCCAAATGACTCTGCCTCAGCGGTCTTGAGACTGCTCTGTGCACTGTCAAGCTCCTCTGAGAGACTGGGACACGCTTGAGTTTGGGTGCTGAGCTGTGTGGTGAGCTGTTGTACTTCGAGCTGCAGTTTATGAATCAGATGTTCATGATCACGAGTCGTACCCTCTCGGTCGCCGACATCTTTCCTCGTACAAGGTAGTTCGTCCTCTAAATGGTCGACATCACGTTTCAGCCTGTCGACCTCTAGCTGCAACGAGAACCGCGCGGTCGTATGGGTCTCCCCGAGCTCTTTGGACCGTTGTTCCATATCCCGAAGTGTGTTTTGGACGGCTTCGAGGTTGCCTTGGCGTTGTGAGAGGAGGGACTGCGTGCGTGTGAGGTCATTGAGGGTGCTGCGCAGTGCAGAGTCTTTGTCTTCGAGTGCACGGTGTTCGTGTCGGAGCTCAGACTTGTGCGTCTTCTCGATATCGTCGAACTCGCGCTCAAGACTCTCCTGAGCTTCCTGTTCGCGTTTCACCTGTTTCACTAGGTCTTCGATGTGCCCTGCTAGTTCTTCCTGACGGGCTCGGTGTGCGTGCATGTCTTGAAGAGATTGGTCATAGAGTTCTTGGATGTCTTGGAGTTGGGATTTCAGTCCTGAGACTTTCTGTTGCAATATGTGAGCTTTTCAATTCGAGTGAGTGATGAAAATGGATGTACATATTTGAGCGCAGATGCGAGTGCTTCTAGTGTTTCGTGCTCGACTGCGTCCTCCTCTCTCTGATGTTCATGATCCTCAGCCATGTGATCTGTGTCTTCCTCGAGTGCATATACTTGCTTTCCGAGTTGCTCAATCTCCTCATTCACAGCACGGAGCTCGGCATCTTTCTCCTCTGCTTCTTGTTCAAGATGTGCAAGTGTGGCTTCGAACTTGGCATGGAGGTCATTGGTATTGGCTTCGAGCTCTGTGATATTGAGTTGGAGTTCTCTTGCTTCGTTTTCGCATTCTGCAAGGACCTATGCGATAGTGAGAGACAGAACACAGATAGGACAATGAAACAAACATCTCTGAGCTCTTCAACCTGACTCCTGGCCTCTTTGACTTCACCCCTCCACTCCTCCTCGACAACATCAACGATGTGATCATGTTCCTGGATCAAATCATTTATCTCTTTGTTCTTGAGCTCCAATTCGTCCTCCTTCTGTTGTAACTCGATAGTGGCGGCAGCAAGTTTATCCTGGATTGAGTTGAGATCGTCCTCCACAGCCTCACGTTCCTCTCTCTCCTCAAGTATTTGAGCCCGACTCTCGCTCCTTTCAATGCTTTCCGCTTCTCTCCATCGCTGCAAATCCTCGACCTCCAGTTGTAACCGATCAGCATGGTCAGCAAGTGCCTCATTCTCCTCCTCGCGTGCAATGAGAAGTTGATCGTGCTGCTCGAGCTCATGACGAAGTTCCTCATTCTCAGCACGCAGATCCTCAACTTTCCATGCATAACTGGGATCTATGGAGTCGTCCTCACTGCGCTCAATGATAACCTGGGCCTTCCTCAACTCCCTGATCTCATGCTCGCGCTCTTGAAGCTGCATCTCAAGATCGCGTTCCCGCTCGTGTAGCTGTGTCTCCAAGTCGCGCTCGTGCTCGTGCAGCCGCGACTCCAGATCATGGTCGTGCGTCAAGCCACGCTGAAGACGCTCCAACTCATGCTCAAGCTCCAAGACAAGTTTCTTGAGTTTCTTGATCTCAAGACCGCGTTGCTGGACCTCGATCTTCAGGTTAATGTTCTGTTTGAGAGCAGCATCGATCTGGTCAGGTGCAAGCTGTGCAAGACGCTCCTCAAGGAAATGAACGCGTAGTTTGATGTTAAAGTTTTCTTTTTTGAGAGAGTCAATGTGCTGTTGTGTAGATTAGTTTGGATAGAGCCAGTGGGCAGCGGTTTTTGGTGTATCTTTTCTTGGTCTCTTAGAGATAAAGCAGCGCCTTTTCCTCCTGGTGCGCTTTGTCTTGGATGTCGTGCGCGTGGAAGGGGTGTGTCTGGGCCATCACCATTGCTGGGAGCGGGTGATGAAATTGACAGAACATGGAGTGGTCTGCCAGGTGTACTGGGACCTGATATGAATGAACCGAGGGACAGATCCGGGTGAGTACCAGCAGAGATGTCTGCACCATTTGGAACGGAAGACATGCACGTTGAGAGCATGGGGGGAGGGCCTGATTACTAAGCAAAGACCATTCGTCCTTTATAGATAAACGGGCTACCTACAGTACTTAGTCTATTGAGCGTGATCAGGCATTCTCAGGCCCTGCCAAAGTGGATTGCCTAGCCAAACCTGGTCAGCATGATCAGGTATCTTGTGCTCAGATAATTCAGATTTTTCCGACATATCGAGTCCTCACCACTTTCTCGGCTGAGGGTGCCGATGTGCTTCAAACACGCATACTACACCATACTGAGGAAAGCGCCATATTGTATGATAATATAGCCATTTCGTACAATTCCAACTCCTGAAACTACCTCGACAAACCTTTCAAGCAACCTGTATTCACAGGCGAGACGCCTCAGCTCCACTCCAAACCGAAACATTGTAATGATGTTGGAAATCATACTAATGACAGAGAACCAGTGGGTCCTTGGTGATTATGCAGAAGTACTAGTACACCAGTTTATAACTACAGACAACAGCGACAACGATAACGAATGAACGAAAGAACTCGAAGGTATTACAAACTCAATTATTCTAGCAGGCTCCCGCGACATACGGCGCAGTAGCCACTCTCAAAGATTTGAGATGCTTGTTGAATTTATCCCACCTCTTATCTATGCTTAGAACTCGATCGACACAAGGGAGCCAGGCGGAAATGATGCGAGCGAGGGTTTCTGCATCTGCTATTTCAGTCTCCGATGTCTCCAATTCCAGTGATCGTAGGGAGGTATGTTGTATTGGCTCGGAATCAGGATCAACATCGATAGTTGCAATATTGATCGGAACTCGTAGTGTATGCAATTGTGGACACAGACTGAGCGCTGCGAATAATCCACGGAGGGAGACTTCGGAAGAAGAAAGATGGTCGTCTAAGTAGTTGATTTCCAGAGTGCGGATGTGCAGCCAACTAGACATAGCTTGCAAGAGCATGTTATTGTCTAGGTAGATGGAGGAATGAGAAAACTTGAGCTGCAGAGTTCGGAGCTGTGTAAAGCAAAGGAAATGCGGAATTGGTGTCAAAAACTTGTGGTTTTGGGGTCCCACGAATCTGACTTCAAGAGAAGAGATGAAGATTTCTTCTAGAGTCCGACATGCTTTGCAGTGGGACAGAGCATGAAAGAGTTGCTCGGCCTCTTCTGAAGACAGATAGTTGGCTTCAAACTTGAACTCTTTCAGCAAGGGAAATTGCGAGTGTTGCATGAGTGTGATGATGTCTGCAGCATTGCACACATGTAGAAAGGAAAGGCTCGTGATGTTAAGGAATGATAAATTCACAATATCTTGGTTTGACAGCGAAGAAGGGTCATAATACCCTTGATCAATTCCCAATGTGAGAAGGGTAGGGAGCTGGGAGAGATGCTTCCATGTTGCCCAGTCGACCATTGGACAAGACAGAGTTACAAGCCGCGTGCACCAATGAATCCTATCAGATAGCAGGAACAGTTCATTTGCTGTGCTGTCATCATCGTACATTAGAGGAGTGTAGATGCATAAATGCTCCAGAGCAATGCAACATGTCACAAAAGATTGCAGACCTTCGTCGATGCTCAATAGATGACATCGGTGCAGCATGTGAGGCAGAAAGAGGTTCAAATATGTGGTGGAAAAATTTAATGACTTCAGCCTCGGAAATACGCATGCCTCGGCGGGGATGACAGATAGAAGGTGTGGATGATCAGATTGTATGTCCAATGTGCATATACAGGAGGAGTGACACAGAAATTGATGGACCTCATGGGCAGATAATGGCTCGACATCTTTCGCCCAGGGCTCGTTCCACTATTATGTAGACGCTCGGTGAGCTGAAAACAAACAAACAAAGTGTAATAAAGTCGTGCACTAACCCTTGTATGACTATGATTATATATCAGTGGATGTAGCCTTGCTACACAGCCTAGCAGTGGTTCTAACTCATGGATTTCAATCCACAACAAATCCATCGCAGGCTCATGGAAGATTTTGCATGTCCTTGCAAGTGCTGCAAGCAATTTCTGGGTCAATGTTATTTGAGTATATGGTATTGTGTTCACATAGGTGAATATCTCCAGGAGGACTTCGGGAACAAGTAAAGCCTGATGCATCGCTGGGGTACGGTTACCACAGTCATTCAAAACTAGGTTTAACTTTTATGTAAATCTAAAACCATTGCCTGCGTGGGACCAATATCTAACTTATCTCCATCTGATTAGGATATATGACGCCACCACTTGGGAGCAGATCGCTATCCTTGAAACAAAGCATGTCACCGCCATCTCCTTGTCTCGGAACAACCACCTCCTTGCAAGTGCATCTTATGAGAACAGGAACAGACGGCACCTCAAGATGATGATTCAGGAATACAGCATACACCCCGCTCTTCGCTCAGTGACAGGTCATTTTTGGAAGTAGGTGCCGAGTTTGCAATCTTTCTCATTCATTATAACAGTAATATTCTAGCTGCGATGTCCTGGCCAATTTGACAATATAGATGAACTCCCGCCAATGTTTTTTCACGGCATGGAAGCCCCTCAGCCCTCCCCAATGGATAGTTTACACCCACATTCCTCTGCAAATGCATTCCTCGCTCACCTTTTCTCGCTCCTCTGCGGCTTTCTACCCGTCAATGATGAAACGACTGAACTTCCGCAGCCTTCATGGCCTTTGGCGGTCCATCTACGCACACTCCTCACTCGCCTGTCCTTACTCATTCACCGCTTTTCACCTGAAAGTGATGCACCAAATGAACTTCAGCAACCCTCCACGTCTTCCCAGTTAGATCCACATGTGTTCCTGGCTTGCCTTTCCTCACTTTTCCCCTGATCTTGACTCAATACCGATGAAGAAGTCGAACATCATCCAACAATGCCTTCGAGTTCACCTCCGGATGGAAGGTTCATCAGCTGGCTCTCCTCACTCTTCCGCTCTCAACCTCACACCAATGAAAGAATAGAACTTTCGCAACGCCCCAAGTCGTCCTCGCGTTGTCAACGTGGCTGCAGTGTGGGACAAGCAGGTATGGCTCTTCTTGGTACATTTACAATCGCTGTGGTTTAGTGATCTCTGTTTAGACTTTGGTTGTTGCTTGGGGGCCAAATTTTGAGAAAGCAAAACAAGCATATAAGCAACGAACCAAATCGCACGCCCACCAAAACTACCACAACACGTGCAGCAACCCCACAGTCACCACCCATCCCATGGTGGAGTCAGCTCATGTTATTTCCCTGCTGTGCATCTCCACTACATGCCAATAGTCAATGACACAATTAGTGTTGCAGCATTTGGACAACTACTTCACCTTTGTTTCTAGTGATTCTGCACTTATGTCTCATTCCTTATGTCCTTCCAGTACACCATCAATCTCGTTTCCCCGTCATGAGCCTTGTGCAATGCACTGGATAGGATAATACTGATTTTATGAGGGAAGGACCATGTACTTCTAGCCAATAGCCGTAAAAATGAGGACATCTAACCACAGTGCCCAAGTGTGGTGTACTGAAAACCCTGCCATCTCAACAAGTCTCGATGGGTGTCGTATATGATCCTGCCCAAAAGAGCATAGCAGCTCCTCAAAGGGTCGCTGTTGGGCTAGACTGCAGTGTGGTAGCTCGAAGTCCCAGTGCTACATGATCGCAGACTGGGTTATTGGTAGTGGTAAGTATAAATACCTTCGATGATGATGAAAACTTGTTTATTGTCTACTTTTGTTAACGCTTGTTCTCTCGCATGCACAGGCATTGATTTATGGAAATACACACCGTACAATATGATGATATATGATACACCAACAAAATGGCAGTCTTGACTATACAACCTAAACAAAATTTATATCCTCGACATTGAGAGGTATCTATGTCTCCTTCCCACATGAACATTCTTTGCAACAATGCCCTTATAGGCTATTTGAAAGTCGGATTGCATATCTTTCATGTTGCCGGGAACCCCCTGCATGAATTGCTGGACTTCTAGAGCTCCAGATCTGAGTGCATCAATGTCACGGGCATGGTGAGCAGATGAGGAAGGTTCTAGCTGCATGCATAATCTCAATCCCTTCTTGAGGAGGGCTCTGTAAACAGGGCAGTGTTAGTTATTGTATGTTGCTGAGTAAGCGAGGACGGACACTAGCTCGCTTCTCTGCTTGCTCAACTCCTCAAGCTTCTCATGAGACTCCTTGTTGAGAAGGCCTTTCATCTTTGCTTTTGCAGCGTGAGTCAGAGCAATGCCTCGTTCCAAGCACACCAGAAGGTGAGGCAACGGTCCAAGGAAAAGGAAGGTGTAATAACCCGAACACCATTCAGGGGACTGCGTCTCCTTCAGGCATGTCATGAATGTCACGTCAATTTCGGCATTGACTGCACGACTCGAGCGGCATCTGACGTAACGGCGGTATGTGTTCTGAATTTTGCAAGCCGCCTCTTCCTCCTCCACCGATGGTCCATTGGTGCATAGCGACTCGTCAAGATCAGGTGCGAGCAATGTCGCCGCCACATCCCAAGTCTCCCACACATCATGAGTCTCAGTATCAGCATTCGCCGTGACATCCTCTTCCCCTTCTTCTTCTCCTTCGAAATCTTGAGGTCGTGGTTCCGTTATCTCATTCTCATCATGCTGCATGACCTCTAGTCGGTCCTTGCAATGTCCTACACCAGGTACAAAGGCAGGGGCCTCTACTCTCGGGGTAGACCGTGCAATCACTGCGTACGATGAGAGGAGATGGGGGATCTCGATGGTCTTCTCGTATATGAGCCGTCGGTCTATACCAGTATAGACTAGGGTATGCTGGTTCATCATTTTGTGAACAAGATGCACCAGGTTTCCCACTCCTGTATTATTCTCGAAAGCCAGGAGAGCTCGCAGGTAACCGTCTGGAAGTGGCATACATCCTGGCAAGGGTGTCATGCACTCGACCACGTCATCCACGAGTTTCCAATAATTAACTGGATGCCGATTTGAAGGAGGAGTCTTTTTGTGCAGAGAAAGAATGATATTGTCTACTTTGTTTCTCATCAAACAATTCTTGATGTTATGAGCAACTAATGAACACAATTCAGCAGCGGATGGGTATTGAAAAGAGACAAAAAATGTACTGAGGCAGAGAACCCTGCAGCTGTAATACATATAATCAGTATGCACATCGCTGACGAACAGATACTGAACTGGGCTCACATTCGGGAAATGAAAACATTGCGGAGAATAGGTGTAAATTTCGTATGGTTCAGCCAGAGGAAATCTGCCTAATTGTAGTCTCGGATCTCCGAAAAGTCGAGAGACTCACCCATGTCGGCTTCTACATGCAATGCTTCGACCAGCCTCGCTATTTCATCCAGAAGCTTGCCCATCAAAAACAGCTTAGTGTCCTTCTCCATGGTGAATGTGTGGGGAAACAGTAGCCAGTTACATGGAAGGACGACATTATGAAGAGGAAACCTGTTAAAGGTGGGGTCCATTCGATAGTTGATTACAAAAGCACTGCAGACGTCCTCGATACAGTCGCACAACACCGAGAGGTTGACATATAAACGATTATCAAGGATATGTCTGAATTGCACTTAGTTCATTGCATGTAGAGATAAGAAGAACGCGCTTACAGAATATACAAAATCCCTGATGAGATGCTGCTGCAGGTAGCTCCTTGGTAAGAATTGAGCAGGTCATGAACCATATAGCGATTGTCCTCCTTGCGAGCGAATTTGAATGGTCCGGAGATCGTACACTTTGCTCGAGAGATGTAGTCAGGTGTGTCGTTTCTGTCAAAAGCAAAACTAAGACTGGTTATTCCCATCAACACCGTCAAAAATTCAGCCTGGGCATGGAATGGGTCGAGCGAGTAGAAGGATTCGCGATCCAGAGCTTCACCACTTTCATGCCATCTAGACGAAGAGGCATCAGGTTCATGTCGAGGTCCGCAGTGGAACCTTGAATGAATAACGGTGGATTGATAGCCTTGTAGAGATGCTTGAGCCAGTCCCTCATGCTGATAGAGTGATCAATATGAGTACTCGATCATAAGCTACCTCCAGGCGTACCTTTTGCGTCGCTCAATGTATGGGTGAGGCGGATACATGAATTGCAAGATCAGGATCTGCCAGATGTGGATGGCAACTTGCTTGTTGTAATACTGGTGATCCAATTTCGATACTGCAACATGCTCTTTGGGACAGATATCTCTTCGACATACTCCAGATATCAGGAATTCCAGGCATTGCGAGAAAACGGGAGATTTGCAGCACATATCATCGATCTCCGATATTTTGTCTTTCAAGATCGTTCGAATGGATTGTTGTAGCAGCTGGGTGACGACTCTACGAGAAGCTGTGTATCTGGACGGATGTTCCGATACCCAAATGATGCCCTGGCAGATTTCCATCACGTTGTTGTGGAGGAAGGTTCTATCTGGTATGAGAAACTCATCATCGGACAACCGCACAATGAAGAATAGTCTCTGAATACCCCTATGCTCCATGGGGTCAGGGAAGGTCAAAATCAGATAGAGCAGTCGCGCATAGGCGTGAAATTGTTGAAGGAACCATTGCATTTCATCGACCGTGAAAGCTCGAATATCTGTGGTTCAAGAGAATATGTTGTCCAGGCAAAAGAGAGCTGCTAGCTGGTTACCCTGTTTATGGAAGTTAAGCACAAGATTTCTCAACAGCTCATGATTTCCGTGCAAGATGTTTTGAAACATCGATATCTGGATGTCGATCAGTCCAGCGGTCACTTTGAGACTGCTAATACATACTAAATCACGCGTGGCCAGCGTTAGTTTGTTCATCTCCAGCTGATCAGCGATAGCGATGAAATACCGCATTGGCTCATCAACAACGTATTTTGCCATGATTTTGAAGGAGCATCTGCGCCAGAAGTATTCCAATATAGTATCGGCCGCACGAATAGTAGAATTGACGTTGCTTTCATCCTTGATGAATGCCCGCACAGCTGCCAGGGGTCTATTCTCTGATAAGTGGAGCTCTGCGGCCTCATAGTACCTCGAGTGAGATTCAAGTAGTGATGCACGAGCGTAATCAAGATCATAGTCCTCCAGAAATTCGAGTTGTTCATCAATTGCGGAGAAGAGGGGCAAGGGAGCCCTGCGCAATTGCTATTAAATAAAAATATTGTGGAGAATCTAATACTTACTGAGCGTTGTTCCTGCTGCAGTAAAACAGTCTGCACACAGTCCATAACTCCATCTTGGTCTCGTCAGGTATATCCATGCCATGGTCATGAAGGACATGGAGGGTCTTGTCAAACCGTCCAGCCTTGCGATATCTTTTCGCTGCTTGCTCGAACTCTTGAGTATTTAAATAGGCCTCGGCAGCTTTAAGATCATCTCCTGCTCAAACGTAGCAATCCGCCGAGTTATGATAGTATTGGAGCTTCTGATTTCCTGTCGCAGTTGCCCCACAATCAGCAAAGGCATCAGCAGCCACGTTAAAAATTCTTTTTTGGTCGTCGAGTAAGGCTACTCCGACACTAGAACGCGCGACTTCTCGGAGTTGATATGCTTCACAGACCTTCACTTCACAATGAAGGTTGGCACGTTCGAAGCAGTGGATAGCCTGCGAGTAGCGCTTGTGCGAGAATAGTGAGTGCCCGAAGGATGCCCATTCTGCCGGACTCGAGGAGACAGCTAGGTGAGGGACATTGGTGCCAGGGACACAATTATAGATCTGGTTGCGAGACGTCCAGAATATCTGAAGGAAAATAGTTATCAGATCGAGTTACACCAACATGCTACTATCAACGTACATGCATTGGCTCTGATCTATCAGATTTGTCAACGATCCATAGGTTCTTCCTTGCTCGAGTGATCCCCACATAAAGAAGTGTGAGCTGATAAAAGTAAGCCAGTGTTTGTTCCGAGGATCGATGTGCGTACCTCGCTACAAACCCTAGCGTATTGTGCCTCATCTCGTTCAAAGTTTGGTGCATATCTTTGACCCTCTACCCTATTGAGAACTATGCGCCATTGTGACAGATCTACAGCAGAATCCTCGAAAAAGTTGTACAGCAGCACCTGACCGAGGTCAGACATCCATCAGATAGCAAACTTGGCTTTCTCACATCATCGAATTCCATGCCTTTGCTCTCATAAAGCATCCTGCATACATATGTCAACATGAAAATACAGAGCAAAGGTAGTCTCAATATGACTCACATAATTAGTCCAATTTGACCAACTTGGTCTCGTAACTTCTGACGTGCTGCATCGTCATGCACGAGAATGCCTAGATGCCTCGTCAGTGTATGAATGAAACCTCCAACCAATTACTTTACATTGCTGGGCTCCGAACTCAACGTGACTACCGCTAGAAGAATCCTGAGTAGGAAAAGAGGGATATTGTCCAGGCCTACTTACCTCGCCCCAAAGAATGACTGTTCATAACAAAGGGCATCTTTGTCCCAACCAGTAAAAAATACAGGCTTGAGCCCACCAACCACCTCTTTTTCTTGCCGGAAACCATCGATTGTGTTGGGCCAAAATTTTGTGATGAGTTCGATCACAGAATTCACGCAGTTGACAATGCCACCATTCGATCTGTAGTTTGTCATCAATTGAAACATCGTAGGTTGATGAAGACATGCTCCAGTGGAATTGATCGAGGTATTTTGCTGCTGTTCTAAGATATCAATTCAGGCCCGATCTAAGTCACTGTCTGCTAACCTCCATGCGGTAGAGAAACACTTTCAGATAATTGAACCTAAAGGAACTTCCTGCAGAGATTGTCTGTGCGGTGTCACCAGCCCAGAACAAACCATCTGGATGCCCGCATAATTGCCTCAAAACTACAACAGAAAGTTCTCGAGTGATTTCTGTCAACGAGGGATGGTGTAACTACTTACAGAGGGCATCGATCAGAAGGATGTCTTGTACATCGTCCACATAGCTAGTGTAGGTGGTCAGGTGCAAGATGCATTGGTTGGGACAACACGTACATATAATCAATATGTTGGCCAGGGAACCTTTGGCTTCGCAAGACCTTTAGTATCGCATGTGCACTGTTTGGGCATATATCGTGACATTACGTGGGTAAGAAATAGGAATTGGTCGTACCGGTCTGCAACATCATGATGACGTCGCTGCCTCTTAATTTTTGTATAATACTTGAAGATGTCATATAGAATTTCCCTCTGATTAGCAAAATTTGGGTAAGAACGATGAGGAAGACAGATGTAGTTTGGGCGATCGAGAACTCCTTGACAAGTCAGCGCATGTTCGGAGCCTTTGACAATTTCTGTATGTATATTCAAGAATTGTCAGTGTTGATGTAATATAAATAGTACTTACCCATGAATTCACTGAAAACCAACCACAGATCTGATGGGGGAGTGTCAGTACTTCATTGTCATCACAAGAGAAAATGATGCTACTAAGATTCTTAGTGAGATTCTGTGGAAAATGAGGCCAGTATTGATTCGCGAATACGTCATAAATGACGAAACAGTCTTGCGCCTCAGCATCGTCCACATTGAAGAAAAGTCCTGCGCTATCTTTCTTGCTCAAGATATCTGTTGCGACCATTTTCGCCAGCTACATAAACGATTAGCTTAGGAATTGTCCGGAGGATGGATTGGGACATACTCGATCAAAAGTTACAAAAAGGGGAAAGTGCTTGTCCTCAAGCTCGCTGTATGTCATGGGTATACTCATCTGTGATTCTGGCAGGTCGTCGAGATCAACAAGGCCCTCCTGAACACTTTGTGCCTTCATTTTTGCAAGTTCCTCCAGGGTATAACCTGCTAATGCCAGAGATTCGAGAAGCTTTGTGAAATACTCCTCTGCTCTCATAGCGAGCACTCTGGATTTGGTGACGAAGATTTGGCGTGGCTTCGGCATGTCGATGGCACTCATTTCCCAAGCTCACTGAATACCGAGAATCTTGAACAACATCGTCGTGGTTTTTCTAGTTGAGTGTGATAAATAAGCTACTCATATCAGGGGCAGGACGCTCACCCTGTGCCGCTGCGACCCAAGACGTAACTTGACGTGGTGCACTCGACAATATTTTGTTCTTGTGGTCTAAACTAGCATCGATCAATGAATGCGTCTCATTGGGGTAAACTCACGTGAGCTTAAAGACGTGCTCTACGTCTTGGTTTGCGATGAGACCTTTTGCAAAGATGAGAATAAGTGGTGAACCAACTACATGATCGCTCACCATGCAGAAGCGCCTAAAACGAAAGGTTATTAAGTCAATATTCGCGTACATATAAGCTGTATTTATAAGCTTACTTGTGAGAATGTGACATATTTCTCCAAATTACAAAATCGTTAGATGGAAACCAATTTGTATAGATGGCAAAAATTCATACACAAGCAAAGGGTGAAGCTATGTCATGAGTCAATGACCGCACAAATGACAACTCAAAATACTCAACCATGTCTTTATCACTGAGATCAAGTGGGCTTCCTGAGCATTCTGGCTCAAGTTCAGCTGGTGGGAATGATGCAGGCAGAATCGCGCTGTCTTCAGAAAGGACAGGTCTATTCTGAAAGGTACACCTGTGCAAGCAATGATTCACTGAATTGCATCAAGAGCCGAAAAAGGTCCTCACCTTCTATGATATTCTCTGCCCTTGCGTGCAAGATGGCTACCCAAGGCATCCCATATTCTGCCAAACTGTGCATGCATATAAATGCCATATACCTGGATTACTGGAGTTCATATGAGTGCTAATGGTGGAAAAGATGTAATTGCTCTTGATGGCTTACCTTGTCTTTCGGACTGTCAAGACTCCAATCTCAGTATCATGCTCGATGTTAATGTAAGAATGGCTTACCTTTCCATCCTGGTCAGGAATACAATCAATCTGGTACTGAGAGAAAAGGTCGGTCATTTCCTGCTTTAAGCGACGTATGTGAAATTACGCTTACTACTAATCGTAAGTCCCTTGTCACCTTGGCGTCGTAGATGGGTATGCCTGCATTCGGCCCGTTAATTCACTTGTGATTATCATCTGAGAAATGGCCATTCGATAGTTGTCTGTGGCAACAATGAGATCATTGCAACAAAATTCATCAGAAGACAGACTTGATCTTCTTGAAGACGATCTTGAATGTCTTCTGATCTGCTCTATGAAATTCATGCAATTTTTTAAAGACCTCCGTAGATATGAGGATTCGCCACTCTCCGAACCCATCCGCGTTGTCGAAGTAAAGCGCAGCCTTCATAGACTGCACCATTTCGCACGCACTAGGTCGGTTTGTTCGGCTCTCGACATCCTCGGTTGACGAAACTTCAGGTGCAACATCTTCGGCAGACTTCCCAGCATTTTGGAGGAGTAAGGCTTTGATGTCGCCTGCCAATTCCGTCCTCCGGAGAAGCGAGAGGTAGAACTTATGGAGAGCTGTCAGGGGAAACATCAAAAGTAGCGAATATACTCACCGAGAGAGCATTTTTCAGCTCTGCAAGAATGTGAGTAGACAATGATGCAGCAGCCTCACTCGTGAGAGGCACAACCACACCAAGCCTCACGAAGAGCGATGTGTCGATGGCCGTATGGCCTTTCAGGCGATTGCACTTGTACATTTTCTGAGGTACCTTCTTCTTGACGAATCCATTATCAGACTCTGTACCAGAAATTTTCATATTGTTCAGCGCGCAAAGTACAGGTAAAGCGCCCTCGATGAAGCCACTGTGACGACCGATGTCCTTTGAGACATCCATCGCTAGAGACTCAGCTGGAAAAGCCAAAAAGTACATAGACAGATTGTCTAGCATTTTTCTCGCAATGGATGCTGGATATTCTTGAGATTTCGTTGGAAAGTTTGTCATGATCTGTGAGATTATTGCCTCGCGGCGATACCAAACTGTTAGAGAGTCAGAGCTGATGATGCTTGAAGAAAGTTTGTGAGATACCAGAAATAATATATGCAAAGATATGGGGTGATAACAACATATGTTCAACCGTGGCTTGTAATACGGTTGCTCCTGAAGTTGAAATTGCGTCCAGATGATGCAAGGCGGCTCTGAGGCCTGCCTCGTTGACTATTCGATCTTTGGAGAGTAAGTCCAACATGGTCTGTTGAACAAGAGGAGCTTGTGATGATGAAGTGGTTATATGAAAGGTTGGGGAATTTGGACTTGAGTTGTGTCAATGGTACAAAAGAATGCCTTGAGCTTGAAGCAACTCCGACGAGTCCGCAATGAGGTCATCCTTATATCATCGAGCCAACACTTTGTCTGAATTTCCAAACAGGTTGAGGCGCAAATGGTATACCCAAAATTGACACCTGCTGTTACAGTAACATGGCACGAGTCCCCCGCCAGCAGAGAGCCCTCTGCCACCGCACGGCTATAGACGATACCGGAGCCTCACCAGCTCTATAGACGATGATAGATGATGATAGATGAGAGACGATAAGCGGTCTGGACCGCACGTGACATGACATGACGACATAGGTCTAGAAGACCTATTTATGTTATCAAGATAGAAGGCAAGCCTCGTGTTGCCTCATGTACTGATAGAAGGGTACCGCATGGACCCTATCTACGATAGAAGCCCGCCTCATGGATGCTATCTCTGACTCATGTAGATAAGCAGATTAGAACCCAGCTTCGAGCTGAGCTTAGACACGATAGAGTAGCCTTATATAAGGTCGAAGATTAAAGTAGATGTTCCTTACTTTAATCTTACTAGGTACACCCCAGAAACTAGTCTAATCAACTAGGTTTACCCTTGAACTCCTTGTCCCACTAAAGCTACCTGCTCGACATCGACTCGTACCTTCAGTGACGCTTCTCACTGTCTGTAAACCCTGCTATCATCTCAGCGTAACCCCTCGTTAACCACCACGAGCTACATTCGAGTACGCAACCTTTGCTTGTCTGTAAAGGCCGACGACTCTCAGCACTCGGTACCACTGTCGTGGTTGTCGCTGTTTAGATCATCCTAGTCGCACGCGACCGTTTGTCGTAACACCTGCAGGCAACTTGAAGTCATACATAGCGGTAAATTTGGACCCTCAAATGATCCCAGATTGTGACAAGTTGAACGTAGGTGTGGCATTCCGGAATAAATCGGCTCTCTATCTTTATGTAACAGGTCACCTTACACTCGTCTGGTCTAGACTGATCTTTCTTGGAAATGAGGCTACCGTTCAAGTACTCTTGCCTGAAGGCCTGATATCCGATTCCTTTTCCTATGCCATAGGGTATTGGGCATTGTACTAAGTTCAGCTGGTCTTCGAATTGATGGTCCAGCACGGGTTTGCCAAGTTTGAAACCTACGGCAGCCAATCCGCGAGTGTGGAAGGTCGTTATCAGTATGATGCACTTCAGGTAAGTTCAGGCTATTTGTGTGTCCCAGACATGTCCTGACCTCATGTTCACTACTACTAACTATCATGCAAATCTTGACAGAACACATTGCAGAATGTCATAACCCGTTCCTTCCCATGGTCTTCTAGAGGTAAATTGATACACACACCATGGTCGGGCAGACTGACAGAATGTTCATGAACTGGTGATCATTGAGGCCCACTCCCAGCATATGATTCTACGAAGATGAAGACTCGCATCAGTGGACCGGTGAACAAATGAGAATACTATATAAAGCAATATATTGTGAAACACCGCAACAATCGTCTTAAATCTGCTGACCACTTTCACATGGGAATATCTGGCTATATCGAGGAAAGACGAATTTGCAAGCACCTTAGCCCAATAGTACTATTTGCTTTGCGAGCTTTTGTACTTAGATGGATCGACAAAAAAATTAACGCGCATAGGTTCATGAAATTGAATACAGACCAAGACTGAGAGTGTCACTGAAGGAGGTTTCAATGTGCTAAAATGAAACACACTTTGGTGAAGTTCCCCATGGTACAGATGTATATCATCTGGTCTTCACACAATACATTTTCCTAGCTCAAGATGAGCATCACATAAAAGCAAGTTGCTTGAGCGTAAAAAGCACAAGTCTGTGTTGCAGCAAGACAATAACAACAGAGTCGTGCATATTGCACATTTATTGGTCGAACCGTCAGTCAAAATAGTATATTTTATTGAGCACAGACTGTGTGCCAATATACATAAAGGCACATGGTTTTCGGAGTGCCCTTGCAGAGCAAGTCGGGGCATTCTGATCAGCATTGGCAAATGCGAATAGTATGTTCAATTGACATCACAAAGCCAAACGATCGGCAGGAACATGGTGATATGTGTCTTTCGAGGACACGACATTCATTGCAGCGTCGCTCAGACACACGATATCTTGAATGTGTTTGGCAGGGACAATAGCGATTAGTGTCTTTTGAGGAGATGTCGTTCATTGGTGCATCGCTCAGATACGCAATACTTTGAGTGTGTTCGGGAGAGACATGACGGTTCATGTCTTTCGAGGACATAACATTCATTGGTGTGTCGCTTGGACACGGGATACCTTGAATTTGTTCAGCAGGGTGTTGAGAGCCGATGTATCCGAGGAGCATAAGGCCGAGAGAGACAGAGCCGAAGGGGAGAAGGAGAGTACGGCCGAAGAATGAACCACATCGAGTGTGAGCGTCTCCAAACGGAGAACATGGACGACATGTCAATGTCGGCAATCTTTTTGTTCTTAAGTATATATGCTTTCATCAAAAGTCTTGCTGGCACACTCACCGTATAAGAAGAGCCAGCCAAAGTTGTAACATCTCAGTTTCATAAATGAATACTGAGATGTGAGTTGTTATCCCACTGTAACGTTTGAGTAGAGTACTGATGTACAAGTAGATTCATACCTGTTTAGGTACAATGTTTTTTTAATAGAGTTTCATAAATGAATACTGAGATATTCATACCTGTTTAGCGTGTTGCGAAGCCTCCCGCTCGTATAGATTTTCCACACAGGGACATGACAGTCCGTGTGTTTTGAGGACACAACATTCATTGATGTGTCACTCAGACACACGATGTCTTGAATTTGTTTGGCAGGGACATGACGGTCCGTGTGTTTTGAGGACATAACGTTCATTGGTGCATTGCTCAGACACGCGCTACCTTGAATTTGTTCGGCAGGAACATAACGGTCCATGCCTTTTGAGGACATGACATTCATTGATGCGTCGCTCAGACTCTTTCGGAGACATAACATTCATTGCAGCGTTGCTCAGACATGCAATATCTTGCATGTGTTCGGCAGGGATATAAGCATTAATGTCTTTCGAGGAGATGTTGTTCATTGGTGCATCGCTCAGACACACGCTACCTTGAATTTGTTTGGCAGGGACATCATGGTCCGTGTGTTTCGAGGATATAATATTCATTAGTGCGTCGCTCGAACTCACAATACCTTGAATTTGTTTGGCAGGGACATCACGGTCCATGTGTTTCGAGGATATAATGTTCATTAGTGCGTCGCTCGAACACACAATACCTTGAATTTGTTCGGCAGGGACATCACGATCCGTGTGTTTCGAGGATACAATGTTCATTTTGAGGAGACGATGAGGGTCGAAGCTATACATTACACAGCAGAACTAACAATGTTTCAAGATAGTTCTAATAGCACATTAACACTACCATGATATTAATTGTAAGACCAGACATGAGAGTGTAATTAATAGAAATGTAACAAATGTTGTAGAACTAATCAGAGTCAAATGCGGCCGCCTCCATCTCCAGTCTCTGGGCAGCAAGAGCACTGACAGACATTTGGGAAATAACATCTAGTGTCAGGTCCTGCCGGTGATTTCTTCCAAAAACTTTCCTACATGGGACGTTAGCGAATCTAGCGAGTTGCTAACAGTCAGATACTTGCCTTGTCCACCACTCCAGGAGCGCATGTACCCTAGCTCGCGCAGCTCGACCTGGCGCATCTTCAAAGAAATCTACGATGTTATTCCAGAACAGTTGATAATCGAAGTCTGCATCTACAGTGCGCCAGGAGGTGATGTTTGAAAGAGCAAATTGGACCTGCAGAAATAATGTCAAATTCATAGTCAGAGGCAAGAATTGGAGCGTACTTGGCAAGCAGTGTAGGCAATCGCGCGGGGAGTCACCTTCCTCATACCTATGATAGAGGCGACACAAGTCTTGACTCTTGCTTGGTCTGATCGTCTCTTGGCGCGTCGGTTGTTCTCGAGGATATCGGCGCCGTCACTGTCACCATCTGCCTCATTAGCAGAGGATGGAGAAGTAAAGATGGCCTTGAATCCCTATGATGCGATGAACTATGATTCAATTGGAAAAAAGGTCACGTACCATAACTAACAATTTTGACTTCATGAGACCGCGCTCGAGATTCTTGACGGAAGCTTCATAGCCTTCATACATGAACAACGGCCATGAGTTCTCAGAGACGATGTATGCAGTGGTACGGTCACGAATCCCAGCCCTGACGCTGGACAAATCATCAGTAACAGTTAAGAATGAGAATTATTGCTTACACTGGGTCGTCCCAACGCCATTCCGCTGGACAGAGCATGCGACCGCATGCATCATTAACGAAGCCTCGGTGGTGCTTGTCGTCGGTCCTAATGAGCGGAGTCGGATGACAGTCAATATTCACCCACGATGCCACAAGTTCCTTGAGAGTACCCATGTTGTCACCACGAGCTGAGTCCGCGCCTTGTTTGAGCTACATGGAAAATGAACAGGGGATATAATAAAGATGCTGAGGACCACCCTTTCTGAGCATATCTTCCGACTCCTCGTGGTTGAGACTCATCAGCTTCTGGTGAATCCATGGTAGCGTCTTGCTGAGTTCGATGTAGCCACATTGGTGGCGGTCTTGTCTGTGCATTGTCATCAACAAAATCAGTACCACTGTGATGAACACAATCGAATCCGAGTCCTTACTCGATGGTAGTGTCACTGTCGCCATCTTCACAATGCCAGTCATTTTCGGCGATAAGGTCTTCTATGGGAGTATAAAGGGCAACCATACAGCGGATTGCTCGTCCCTGCGAGATGTAATAGGTTGTCTTCCTGCGATGGGGAGTTAAAATCACTTAGAGAATTCGAGAGGATGTATACCTTTGCTTTGTTACCTTGTCCTGTTTCAAAATTTCGACTTCCTCCTCAAGAACGGCAATTCTTCGCTTCGCTCTAGCATGCGGAGACGTCGGGATACACAGGGAAGACTCCTGAGCCCGAGGGCTGCCCGAACTGTTCCCCGATTCCGTCATACCCGAGTTTGAAGTCAGAAAGAGGAGGGCTGCAGTAAGTTGGACGAGGGCGAAAGCCTTCTATGAGGTTGTCTTATATGTGCACGACATCTGCACCAATGACTTAATGAAAGATGAATGCGTATTAATTGGAATTCCCAAACAAGTAGCAGAAGTTGGCCTTTTTAGGATAGTCTAAGGAACGTCATTAGCTAGGTGCAACAGGGTCTTTCTAACATGGGTGGTTTCTCGAACCTTTTCGGGATAGTTCAAGGAACGATGAAAACAGCTCTCTTTGATTGGGACGGAGGCAACTTGAAGTGGCGGCTAGCCCAACAAGATGATGACGCGAGTTGGCCCTGAGAGGGTCCTTGATGTTGAAGATACTGAATGGCGAGTGAGATCGACGTCATAATAACAAGCCAGAGAGTTTTACAGACCTCAAAAGAAGGCCAGGATAGAAGGTGAGCAACAGACTCGGTAGTCCGAGTCTGACACGTAGTCACTGTAACTAAGGATACACAGATTTCTGATGCTCATCATTACGGTATTTGGACCCAGCAGTGATCTGAACCAAGTGTAGCAGGAAGTCATTCAATGTACTAGGGTCTCCCAAGGTATTCTGCCAATGCCGGTGAATGTAGAGGTGATGGCCAAGAGTAGACTTGGAGTAGCCTAAGTCACCCATTAGACTTGCATTGATCGACATGAAAAGAGACGCACGAACTTGAAGAGTCGGTATAACACCTGTAGTATCACCATACCATGATGCTGGTGAAGTATACTGATTGATTGACAATCACATATTCCGAAGTAGCAACTTGAAGGCCTCCCTCGATGGCCAGAGCACCATCACGGTTGCCGGTATCGGCAGGCGCAGGACTGTAGCGTGATATGCTCGAACACTAAGGATGAGGCATGGTCCCAGCAGACAGCTGTGCCATCTCGAAGGTTTGAGCCAAATCTAACGTCCAGGGAATCTATGTTCTATAGAATTGATGGGAGCACATAGAGGTCAATGACAGGTCGACATACCGCTAAGATTGTCAGAGAGAATCAACCGATATGGAAGCAAGCAATAGCAAGAAAACTAGCGCGTGCATAGATACCAAGTTCTTGACAAACGCCAAAATATATTCTTTCCTCTCATCCCCGCTTGCCACTGCACGCAGTAATTTGTTGGTCAGGACTAGATCTTGGATGGCAAGGATAAGGCGACGTGATCTCCCTAGCATTGTTGGTGTCAGAAAAGTCCAGGCATATAATTACGACACTGAATGCCCAAGTGATGCCTACCGTAAAGATTCATAAATGATCGGCGTGAGCCACGGTTAGCAGGACAGACTGTTGTTGAGCAATCCAAGGTTAGTGATCAAGCCAGAATGTGTGAGGTGCTGCGAACCAATTAGTCCTATCAAATGTGATACTCATACATGATTGACATCATATTTTCGAGCTTCTCCGCAAGACCGTCTTCGCGGGGCACGATAAGTCCTGTGAAAAACATAGTGGGTCTGTTCTCTGTACTTCCAGTGAACCTAGAAAACCATAGCAGCGCGATTCTAACCAGCCACATTAGAGATGTTGTACAGGCATGTCCGAGTCAGCAGGACTCGGATCCATAGAGCTGTCATGGTAAGCCTGGAGGTCACATTGACATACTATAGTAGGTGCCAGTAGACTCCAACCAACTACATCATTGCACACGCTAACTGACAGGACAACTTCGACGGCGACCGTTGTGTCCAGGAGCCTCAGTGTGATGAGAATGAGCAAACCCCGCTGATAGCCTGTATAATCAGAAGGGGACACGGTAGAAGAGAATACTATGCACGAGCCTGGCCCAGTATGAGAGCCTACCGTACGCAGTGTGCTTCGGTTCAGGAGACCCCCAAGCATTTCGTTTTCGCTGACAATTCGAAAGAGAGAGGGCTGCGTCATGGTCAAGGACAGCCCGGGAAGGGAGTGACTTGGCCCAAGTGAGAGTGTCAGACTGGAGAACGATGGAGGGAACCGTTGAAGTATCGAATTGGTCACTGGAAGGGTATATGGTATTGAAGAGAAATTTGGAGGTCACTAATCACATGGCAGGATGTCTGAATCGCTATTGCCATCATGGTTAATATCATTGATGATAACTGCGACAAGAAGTAGGTATATTATATGTTTAAAACTAGAACTTTTTTCCTTAACTATCGGAGGCCCAGGTCACCGTGAGGAACATTACAAGCTTCTGCTCACTCGTGAGTCGGACTTGGACTCCGAGTCGATGAGCCTAACAAATCAAAAAGAGAGATCATCAAATGAGTCATTGTCAGACTCTCTCGTATCATCTTCCGATTCTGATTCCTCCAGTCCATCACTTTCATCTCTGGACTCCTCGCAAAGATCACCGTCACAGTCCATCTGTTGTTCATCGCCCTCTTCTTCATCGCACTCGCCATCGCTTCTGCCTTTACCAACGTCCATAGCTTCCACTGGTGCTGCTGACCGGGAGCCAAAACATTCTCTAACGGTCCTCCGCAAAGCTACTGGATGTCCTACACCCAAGTCAGTATAGCGCAAGAACATATCGCGGTCAACAAAACTGGTAGCTCTAACAGGTAAGAGTCATTCAGCAACAAGAAGACGCACTACACTCACATCCCGACATAATACTCTTCCCAATCATCCTGTTCTTCGTTGGGACATGCTAAAGATTTCCCGTACCGAAGCGCACTCGCACCGCGCCCCGAAGCGAATGAAGGGATTAAATGAGCTCCTCGAATCACTTGACCTGGATCAAGAAATCCGAATGCATCGTGATCCAACTCCTCCATGAATGCCACCTTGGTAAGGCGGGCGTGCTGTATGCCAGACTGATATTCCGACAGTATTAATGGTGCGAACCATCGGACATAGAAGACCTCGACCTGCTGTTTTTTGATGCGACCACCAGACCCTTCAAGCCAAGTATCCATGTGGTAGATACCAAGTACGCGAGCATACCAGTATGGATGGGTAGGGGCGGTTTCTCCAGAAAGCACCATCACATCTGCGTGTGTGCGGGGGTTGATAATATCATATTCGCGCCTCATGTCGTAAGTAGTGTAGTGTACCTTCATCATCTGGACCGAATATACCATATTGTTAGGTATAATAACCGTGTTGCATTCCTCGTCTGTGAATGTGTGATCACAATCACAGACATCCAACTTCTTTAGCCTGTATAAAATATGGTCCTTGAGTTTTGGGATGAAATCCTGAAAATCGTCATCATAAACAAAACGGGCCAAAAGTGCAAAGTCATTTTTACCTTGGTAGCTGGATCACTGTCATGTTCCTGGAGGAATGCGAACAGCGAAACCAGATTATTTCGACTACTTGCGATAAAATGATGGTCTTTGGGAAACCATGGAGTGGGTGAGTCGGCTGGAGATTGGTCGCTTGACAAAGTGATATCTGCTGCTTGCCTGATTCGCTGTAGCACACGACGCCTGCGCTCGTGTTTTGCTAGCTGCCCTGGAGTGTCCAATTTCCTCATTAATGGATAGAATGCTTTCAAGGCTCTGTGCGCCAGTTCACCCTGGTCAATAACATAAGTTCCGCAGTGTTCTTGAGAACTAGGGAACAGTACGCACGATCTGAGTGGTAAAAGAGTCGGTAGTGCCGAAGAGCTTGATAGTGCGCACGTAGTCACCCATTGTGTGAAACTTATAGGTGTTTAAATTGAACTTTTTCACTTTTGGTGCACTAGATTCTGAAGAAGGATTATTGGATTCGGCACGTTGGGCCAACCTTCGTTGGTGAGCTGCTGTTTCTCTTTGTAATTCCACAGTGTTAAAGGCGGCGCACATAAAATCACGGAATTTCCGCAACTGTCGAGAGAGCGTTTTGAATGTGTCCTCGAAAAAATTAAGGGTCGACTCCGAATGATTTCTTAACTTGGCAAGTGCGTGCCATTGAGCAAATCTATACAAAAGAGTCTGCACGATCGTGTCATGACTGGCGGGAAACAGCCCTTCGAATGCTGGTATTGCACACTGTAGAGGTCGTCAGGACGCTACATAGATAACGATAAAGTTAAAAGACAAAAAACCTGCAAAATGTCTTCAAAGTCTCGTGCGGCCAGTCTCGTGCGGCCAGTCTCTTCATCTCGGATGTGTTGTTTGCGAAGGTTCAAATGACCCCACTACCGAAAGTTGGGACCTGACGAAGTCTACAGTGTCATAGAATTTGTTACTGATAAGTCACGGTTATGTAGAAACACTGGACAAACGCCTACCTGGAGTCTAAGGTTGCAACTAGCTGGGTTCCGCCTGGTAGTGCATACAGAATCCTGACGAGGTGAGTAAATAGACCCTTCCAAGTACCCAACTCGCACTCGTGCATAAAGTCCACAACGAGCATCCGGAATGGGTCGAGGTGCAGCACTCCGAGCTTCTCAACAAATTTGTTCTGCCGGTTACTCACATGAGCTAATATGACATAGCTGCGGAAAATGTGCACTCACTATCACAGGTACCCAGGACCCCTCTCCAAGCGTCTCTTCAACTTTCACACCGTCCACTGTATTTCCCCACTTATAAATATATTCTCGTGCCGTGGAGATATTGGTCTCGATGTAGACTCTGAGATTATCGAGACGGCTCCTCATGTCCTTAAGGAGGCCTAGAAAATTGAACATACTTTTCGGCGTGAGACAGCATGGGCAGGGACACAAGCCCATGTCTTTGATGGTGGCAATTAAAACCCTGAATTTCGTTGAGTAATCCACCGATCTTTATAAACATGACGTACTTTTCAGGATAGTCAGCTGAATACGTGAATATACGAGGAAATACCCTGCGTAACACTCCATCAGCACACTTTAATATAATACCATGGCGGTATGCTTGAATAAAATCTTGATCTAGTAAGATATCCCAGCATGCGTGGAACAACTCATGTCGGCAATGAGCGTGAAGAGCGGCCACACCACTCTTCGATATTCGAGGCAAGCTGCTTAGGATATCTTTGACCTTATCAGGCAGCTGGTGTGCAATGTCAAATGGTGCTTGAAGGTAGAATAGGAAGACTTACCAACGGTAAAAACCCTACAATGTGACATGCACCGGATTTCGGAGCAGAACGTGCATATTTGGTCAAGTTTCCAAAGTACATATAAACAGGCCAGGCTTTCGCTGTTCCGAAGTTCGCCAGATGTGTGGCATCGGAAAAAAACATCAGGCCCGTGATTACTCGTTCCAGTGAACACCCGGGCTCCCTTGGGAGCTTTTGCAGCTCATCTTGGGCATCTAACCATGAGTCAGACGTGTACAACTCGTCAAAGATTAGTTCCTCGTGACCATCCAATGGATCCTTTCATAAAGGCCTAAAAGGTAAAAGATGGAATGCGTTCACTTGGATATCAGCAAAGGCCGACTTGATCACTTCAACAAGTGGACGGAAATGGAACCCTGGAACAGAAAAAGATCTAGCATCGCCCTCACCCAATTTCATAGGAATATTGATGGTGACATTGGCTTGGGTCCAGTCATCTGGAAACTTGATATTCTTGCTGCTGCCAGGGTCGTCATCCAATTTTCGCAAACTCCTCTTCACCGAGAAGTTCTCTAGGTGCGTTATGTCAAAATCTTTCACCAGCATTACTTCCTTGACGAGACGGGCGACTTCAGTCTCGGATTTCTGGTTACTTCCTGAGTTCATCCAAGACATGAGCCGGTAGATTGTTATGTTGGAAAAGGGGTAAGGAGGCAGGAGGATACCAGGTGAATCAGTCTCCTGCGTCATAGTTGGACACGTTGTTGAAAGTAGCTGGGATGGGACAAATTTATCTGGTTCGAAGGATGTGCAGCGGGGATACAATCGACTGAGTCCAAGAGAATTGAAGGGAGTCTGAAGTGTGTCTCGTAATGTCAGTAGAACTCTCCTTATTCTGGATTGAGGCGGGGCAACATTTTGAGCGCCATGATCAACATGTTTGGAGATATTGACGTCCTCATCAGGAAGAGAGATATCCTCATAGGGCCTGGGTATCCGTCTCACTGGCAGATGGTGTGAAGGTTCTTCTCCTAGGAAAAGTATTTTTAAAAAAGGATCAGTAGACTTCGGGAACACACTGCTGCCAGGAAACTTACTAGTAGTACCCAACTGAGCATGGTGATCAATCACGGGTTCTGTGTCATTGAATCTATCAGCCATATCAAGCTGCTGTTGCGAAGTTTGCTGGAAGTGCCCATGACTTTCCGCTGTGCTAGAAGATGGTCTTCTATGGCCAACCTGAATATTGTACCTGATGGATGGTTTACATGAGGCAATGGGCTTTGGCTGAATAGGCTGCAATACGGTAGTGTTCTAGAAATATGTTTTCAATCACTAACCTGTTATAACTGCATGATGAGACAGAAAAGGCTCCTCACCAACGAGTTGGAACTGCCATGACAAGCTAAGCCTTCCATTGAATTGGCAACTGTTCGCTGCACCATGAAACTGTTCCGAGTCAGTGGAGATCTGGCTGCCTCTTTTGCTCTCTCGTGTCTTTTCTGACTGGCTAGAACTTTGTATTTGTTGTAGGATTGGCAGGTTGCACGATGCCTACTAAGCCCTCGACTGTCGGTTGCTTTCTCCCAGGAGCAGCCTGGAGCTTTGCAAGCCTGAGATGACACCATCAACGAATAGTAGTAAATGACTGAGAGCCAAAGAAGAATGAGCCCGGGCCATAGAATCAACTGTTTGCGCATTCGACGAACAGCTGTTTAGCAGACTCGAGTCGTTATTAATGAATGTACGGTGGGCTCCGTACTACTAGTAAGGTTCGACTCCAGCAGAGTCACTGCTCGGCACCACAGCCGCAGCCCGCTCCGGGGCTCAACAACTTGCACTTCAAGTTATTCTAAGGTTGGAATGCAGGAAGAACTTCAAGATCAGTCACATTAGTGACTTCAATACTAGTACGCTAGTCAAACAAATAAGTTACTAGTAGTTGTTGATACAGTGATAATCTGAATCTTTCTCGCTTCTTCTTCACCTTGAACTGCCGTGGCTGCATACTGCACCGGTCATGACGTTTTGTACACATATACATCTACTATGGATCGATCCGGGAACGTTTGCAACGTCAAGAACACAAGTGAAATGGTATGTACTGTCATTCGCAACACGGTCAGTATCATAACATCTGCAAAAATTCAATGAATCACCCTACCTCAGACAGCCAACTGGGACATAGGGCCATCTGTACTATCTGTAAGAATGGTGTCCAAGCATGTCTTCAAGCGATCTTCAGGAGCTGGATCATCGAAGGGTAGTGACAAGTTGCGCTTATCAACAACACCCTCCAGTTGTTCAAGTTGGCAATCTGCAACAGTGTATTCCGTGAAATCATGAGTATACGCAGCAATGCCAAAGTCCGCGTCATCTTCGAGTTGCTTCCTACTACGTTTGACCAAAAGCTTCTCAAAGAAGGAAGCTTCCGCTACGCTATCAGCATACTTCTTGGCATCGTTCAACAGAAGTGTTTGGAGAAGAATAGCATGTCGTTTGGTTGTCTCGAGCTCCCAAGCTGTTGTGAGAGCTCGCAAGCGCCTAGATTCGCGATTGGATCGCTTTGCTAGGATGGCTGCACGGACGGCGCTGTCAGGCAAAGCATCAATGCCACGATTGAAGACATTGAAACCCTATTGTAATGCCTGTCAACATAAGATGATCTGTGGTCAAAACTAAGCTAGAATACCTTCTGGACATCTATCATACTCATATCAGTCTCACCAGAGTACTTCCCTAGATGTCTTTCAACAAATCGGAGCTCTAGTGCACTGGGAGTATCATGACATGACGTTGCAGGCCGGAATCTTTTGGCCGAGTGCATTGCATAACAAGGCATGTGGCAGGTTACAGAGGGAAGAGATGGAGGTGCATACAATGGGACATCGGAGTCATGATGTCGCTGCGTGATGGAGTCTAGAAGTATACCATGGGGATTACTGGGAGTCTCTGAGTCAGTCACCTCGTCCAATTCGGATGGCTCGGAGCTGTCTGGTAACATGGTTTTAGCCAGGATATGGTCAGCCATACATGCTACATGGTGAAGATCAGGACTGGGTCCTCTGTGAGTGTTCATTGAAGGCACTCTAAGAACTTCGCGGATGCTGGTATATGGGATGCTGGCCATAGTACGGTCATGTTGACTACAATTGTTCCGCCTGATTATATAAGTCGGCGGTGTTTAAAAGCGGCCATGCCGTATTTGGTACCTAGGAGCTACTTGGTGGGAGCATAGTCCCGAAAAATATCAGTGAACAACCTAAGTAAGGTATCACTGCACCAGGTCTTTGTCTTGATACACTGCATTGCTAGTTATATATAACTAGAGGTCCGCGTCATGCCCAGTTCAACATGTCATAGTGATAAATGCCCAGCCAACCTTCCTTAAACTGTTCAATCGCTCACCGATATGTCAGCCTATCAGCTGGTGATTGCTGGAAGGGTCTGGCAATAAATTAAATCGTGACTAGACTAGGACTACTAGTACTATAGCAGAATCTAATCAATGAAATTCAGTCTAAGTTTGGTCCAAGTATCAACAAACAAATTCAAATAAACATCAAGAAGCACCTTGCGGCGTTCCTGCCCCCCGGGGCCCCAGCGCTGCCAACGGTATTAGTAGAAAATATAAGCGACCATCCGTTTAAGTTACTCTAGATTATGAATATTATGAATATTTTCTTTGTCTTTGTCGTCAGGTTGCACCCGTGCCTTCCTTTTCCCTTTTGCATTCCTTCTCATCTTTGCGCATTCCTCCTTCATATGAGCTTTGTGAACACTAGCGTGAAACATGTATGCAGCACCCTCTGGCATCCCGATCTTCTCCTCGTAGAATTGAATACTAAAATGTGCTGCCGTCACCAAATAAAGTATGCCGCAATCCTTCAGCTTATCCACATACTGTGGGAACTTCATAGCAGGGTAGCAAGCATGGATGATTGCAAGGACGTCGTCAATGCCCTGCGGCGGTTGCCAGTCATCGTCCGATTCCTCGTCACTCTCCATGTAGAGTGCATATGTCCTCTTGAGTGGTTTTGGGCCTTGGTCTTGTTGCCCGAAAGGTGGGCCGTTACTAGAAGCCAGCATGTCGTTGATAGCAGGTGAGATGTGAACGTGATTATGGATGACAGGTGATACGAGCTCGGTAGTAGGCACGCGCTGAAGTGGCGACACAGTTCGTTCCTTCCGTGTCTTCCGAAACTCATCAAAATGAGGTGTGCTAGGTAATGTAAGACACGTAGCATCCTCTGGATCCCGAGTTTCATGCTAAAAGTCATAAGCATGGTGCAACGTGATGCTCGCAGGCTAATATGTACCAAATATTTCGCCCACTCCTGCAGGTCTTGGGTACACAACAGATAGTGCGGACTCATGCTTGGCTGTGATGTATCCACCCAACAGAATGTGGCGTCCTCTCCAAGTCGATGCTTGGAGCAACACAATTTGCTCTGGACAATCTGTAACTCCTGCTCATATGGCAGAAGCAATGCTTTAGATTCCATCTTCTGATACCCTGCAGAACACCGTGACATAGCACCTTCCCGCCGTTCTGTTGACTTTCCCTTAACTATAGGCTTCTGCAATTGTCAATTATTACCCTGACGTCTGAGTGCGGTGAAGGTACAACAATTCAGATGGTGAGTCTGAACAATGTTGGGTCTTGCAGAACCTAGCTGCTATTTGACCCTAAAGGGTTTCTGGACCAGGCTCAAGGCTCAGAGGAGAGGAAATGTCATAAAAACTGCTGAATACTCAGACTCATAGTAGAACTGGTGAAAAGGTAACCTCGTTATGTAAGCTACAAAGTGCCAACATAAGGTAAGGTAAAGACAGTCTCTCCAAGCCTAGCCAGAAATGAATCCCTACAGTGGGTGACCCTCAGTGATGAATAAACCACTTACGGTATTGACAATTTCGATAGCAATGTTCTTCTTTTTCTGACCGGACATCTGCTCCTGTGCAGCTCTGAAAGTGTTGCTGATATCTTGCGAGTTCAGAAGCCGGTGGGGTGGGTCTGTGCGGCGGGCTGTAGACAGGTGCCAACCCAAATTTTCGTATGTCTTTGGGACGTCCATGGTGGCCCTCGTGGAGTCTAACAGGTCCTGGGCACTCAGATCTGATTCGGAGTATAAACGGCCCACGTATGTCGTACATTTATCGGTCTCCATGCTATTCAAAGGAATCCGAAACTCAACTACAGTAGTGTGGCCAGGATTAGTATTCAAGTTACTCAGCGAGTGTCATAGAGTCACCTTTCTTTCGCTCGGGCTCGAGCTCTGGCTTTGCGGGTGCAGGAAGTTCTTGCACTGCTCCGATATCTTGAGCTCCTGCTAATGCTGATTGAACAGCACAGATTCGGTTGATTTCTTCGCCGTCTACATCGGGTAGTTTTTGGCGAACACCCAGTAAGTAAGCCGCAGTTTGCACCTGAGATTGCTGATGAGCAGAGAGCATAGAATTTATGGAGTTGCTGATATTCTGCGAGAGAGGTGACTCCTGACCCACTTGGGAGCAGTTCGGATTACAAGCCTGTGCGGGCGCGGAAGACAAAGTTATTGATTTGGGTGGCATCATGCACTAAGATGACTCTGGGACGGATTTGCTCACCTCCAAGCATTTATATTCTGGCCAAATGGAGTGGTCATAATTTACTCTCATGCATAGTAGGTCGACTCACAAAAGAGGAGACTGGTAAGTTCCAAAAAAGGCTCGACAAACAACCTTGTATATGCAACCCTGACACTAGCGCTGTCAGGACTTCGTTCTCTTCCAAACAAGTATCTCAATTGAGCGGGTGTCACGGTATAACATGATAACTTACAGATGAGCATTTATAACGAGCCGGTTACCATATTTGTGAACACGATTCGTTCAAAGTCTTCATTGATTGTACTATGACTGACTCTGATATCTCAGAGGTTCAATTGGTTGTGCAAACCTAATGGTTGGTCTGGTGAGTGGCCAATTAAGAGGATTTAAATTCGGAAGACGGGCCAGCAAGCGGCTTATGCTAGTCTGAGGATGCAGCCAGATGACCTACTACTAGGTAGCAGTCACTGCAAAGAAGAGGACGTGGTAAGGCTTGGTATTGCTTGATACGTATGACATATAAAGTGAATAGGTGGGAGACGACGAGCCTACTAGTAGGTTGGCGATTGTGACGACCTGCTTAAATGTCACAACATGTAACATTACCTGATTAAGAACATTGACGCATGTTAGTATGCATTTTGGCATAACTATGTACAATTTAATTTATTAGTGCCGCTGTAGTAGGTTTCGGTACTAATAAACCTGTGGCACCAGTTCCTCCCCTCCCCATCTTTCCTGCTGGCGCCTGCTTTGCAGTCGCCTCTAACCCTACTATATCAGCAGAACCAAGGTTCGTAAGTTCAATTGGTCGTGTACTAGTTATTGTTACTGACCCTGAGCAATTCATCTAGGCTAGTACTACTTCGCTGCGACTATCGCAATCTCCCGCTCCTACTCGTGCTACACCTCCAACTTATGCCCACGTCCTACTTGCCTTAACACAAACACCCAATTAACCCCCTACGCAAGGAGAAAGAAGAACGTCTTGAGGTGCTAGAGGAAGCTCACCTTGAAGCTGGGAGGGCTGGTGACGTCGTTCAGACTCAGACTCCACTGAGTCAGCCAGCGAGTCTCCAGAACCCGACGACGGCAATGTCTGGAGTTGAATTTCAAAGAGTGGTAAGTCTATGGGTTCTTCTGCCCTCGCATATTTAGAACGACCTAACTATTTCACGAATCATATTCCTTCAATGTCAGTGATACAGAGCAGTCAGTCAATGTCCCACACCTTCAATCAATGCCAGCATCCGCCTTCCTCATCTCACCCACAATACTCAGCCACAATATGGAGCAGGTGGACCAGTCCTCAGCCTGTGAATGAACTGAAGGTCGACGTGTATTTCATACACTACGCAGTCGAGGGAAGGCAGACTCTGTATCCGTGGTGCCAATTGTTTCATGAGGTATTTAAGGGTGAAGTCATACTATTTGACTGCATTATTACGATGGCTTAACGCTTGTTAGGCTGGAGCTGTTCCAGTGCTGACTCAGATGCTCTTGGTCTCATATGGAGAAAGTGTTCAACGCAGTGATATGCATAGCCATGCGGAACCACCTTCAAACCCAGCTTGGCTATCTCAAGGCAGATGCAATGTAGCCAGGTGCGCTTCCACCCACCAGTTCTGCACGATTATCTAACAGAGAGATTGGCCGGGGACACCTTTTGATATGGTTGTCAAGCACTCCGACGGATACACAAGGCTGACTGTTCTCGGCACGAACATCGACTCTTCCAGTGTATCCTTCGCCTTACGCTGGCTCCAGCGTCGAAGAAGGTGAACCTCACCATATCTGGGACATTGAGAGCAAATAGATTCGTATTTTGAGGACACTCCCGTTTGCATAACAAAACGAAGATGATGATGAGCCAGCCGCCTGACTAGTACTAGTACGTGTAAATGAAGAATATATGCAAATTTGGACTAGTCTGAGTTCAAAGGGCAAGTAGCAATTTGGTCGACTAAAATTTGTAACGCAGCCTTTTGCTCTGGGGTCATATTATTGAATCTGTTAACGAGTGTCGTGTGGTAACTATGATTGTTCCTGACCCATAACTCACTGTCGATCACCGTACCCGTTCGCCGCTCTTCTAAGGCCCAGCGAAAGAGAGTGCCTGTCATAGTAAACAGTGGTCGCAACTTCTCAACCGTCATTGTGGATACACCATCGGGCGATGGTTCAGTCGAGCCACTGCTGATATAGCGATGATATTGATACCTGCTGTCGTACAGCAGGTATCCAATGTATGCCATGATAGCTGGGTTTCCAAAAAGAACAGTAATGATACGCCCATTGATCTAACAGCCTTGAAATGGGAACATGATTGACATCGAGAACCGATTCATGACTTACCGTTAGCGTGACATCAAGAAATCTGGATTCATCCTCCGTTAAGTATAAGACTCGAATCCTGCGATTGATAAGGTGCGAGATGTTCATCTGGTAGATTTGTAGGTCATATCAGAAATAAACAAATAACCTCGCAACATCCTTCATGTCACTTCTGACAGAGTCGACTATGTTCACGAGGCCCTTTTCCAGAGAACAGCGAAAATTCTCAGCCCATTCGCGAAGGTCCGCTATTTTCAATTGGTTAGCGACATCTTCGGATCAGATACTTGAGGAAACATACCTGGCTGCCTGCTGATTGCAGTTTCCCAAGAGGTCCGTACCATAATTTTAATCTTGGGCATTGTAGGTAAGAGCGATTCATTGAAAAGTGAATATTTCATCTCTTCACGAAAGTCCAACGTAGCATCTCCGGAGTTCGAAGGTACGAACATGTAGTTTTGAACAGGCATTTCACCCCCCTCTGGCTCAATGCCACTTTTGGCCTTCAGGCGCCGGGATGATGTGCACGTACTAGTTTTAGCAGTGTGTTTGGATCGGCCCTGCTGGGGGGCCGTAGACATTTGACTTGGAGTCACAGTGGGCTGGGCGGTGATCCCAGGCCCCAGCAATGGTGATGGCCCACTGTTGGGCACTGGTCCGGGAATATGGTTATCATTGGATGCGATTTGGAAGTCTTGATCATGAGAGGGCCACTCTCTGGGCCAAACCGCGTTAAAGGAGGTTTGAATGACTTCGTCAAGTTGGAGATTCTGGGGTTGATCCGGAGCCCACTGGGGCAGGAACTGATCATGATGATCTGATGACGGTTGACCCAGCGCAAGCCTTGGCACGACAGGCTGCGGTGAGGGTAACGACTGACGCTGAAGTTCTGCATGACGATAATCACGGTAAGGATCATGGTGGAGTCCCATTGGTGGCACGTTTTGGGGGGGCCACCGCCCACTAGTAGAGCCGATTATCCATGGAAGTTGATGATTGGCATGGTTGTGACCAACTTGAGCCCCAGCCTGAGGATTGTCAAAGTTGAAGAAGCAATCGAGGTGGAGGGCATCTGATGACGCAGCCAGTGATTGTTCAAGCTCGTTTGACAGGCTATGGTCATGGTTGTGCTGGCTGGGGCCAATGTCAGAGGCGTTAAAGTTCATGATGATGATCGGAGTCAGCTGCGGTACTATCGATGGTGGAGATAGTTAGCAAGATTTGAGATTTGCATTTACTCATCTTAAACTTTGACTTGGATTCAAGGCAGGCTCGTACAACAACACATGAACTTTATCGATTGACTAGTGAGTGTACGTTTGTCGATAAAGTT
Organism: Suillus discolor; assembly: GCF_016758755.1. NCBI lineage: Eukaryota > Fungi > Basidiomycota > Agaricomycetes > Boletales > Suillaceae > Suillus > Suillus discolor. Next base: position 119,519 of record NW_024541317.1, read on the forward strand.
CTGAGTCAATAGCCCTGATAGGAACTTTGATCATCGTCGTGGCGAATTGGCAAGTCTTCAACGCGTTGTCAACAACAAACAAACAAACAAACTCACCAAGTTGGCAATCATGGAAGTCCCTTCACAGAATGATTCCTGTCAGGACTCAGTGGTAGCCAGAGAAAGCGAGAGATGGCACTAGTATGATGACTGCCATGGTACTGGCACCATGAGTCCGGTCTGACTTGGAGTCCTTTGAAAATTGGTGAGAATTTTTTTGTGATGGCTGGAAATCACGACTAAAAAATACTGCCCAGGTCCCATCATGATCATGTCGCGACTCCATACTTGCCAGAATGACTTACTGTGAGCCTAGAGCAATCGACAGTCATTCTGTGCATTGGATCATCTCTAGTCAGATAGTCATCGACCTTCAAGCAGTCATGTAAAAGAACTTGCTGAAAACAGTCTTGCCAACGCCCGTTGTTACGACTGGGATATGTCGAGCTGTCTAAGTCCGAGTGGACTGAGATTCAGCGAGACAGACATGGTTCTTCTCTCGATTGAGAGGTCAAAGGTTTCTGGCTAAGGCGAGTATCGGCGACTCCCTTAGAATAATGGTTCTTAGATAGCAAGGTTGGGGACCTTGCTAAAGGACTATGTTCCAGGTAGAACCCAGTAGATTAAAGTAAAGAATACAAGTGGTACGCTATGTGTCTATATAGCGAGTGTTCAAGCGGAGCTTGTAAATGGCGTATCAAGATAGAAGGCGGACAGCCCGCTTGATAAGAGATAACAGACATGATGCGGACAGCCCACTTGATAAGGGATAAGGCTATACATGGTGACGGTTACTGGAACGGAAGGTGAGCTTGGCGATAATATGAGTAAGGGTCTGGAATGTGATTGGACGTTCAGTAGCAGATACAACAAGGGACCACTGTCCGGTAACGAAGGAAAAGTTAGGGGAATAAGTATACCATAACACCCGTGCTACTGTGAAACAACGGTGTATCACGTCCTCAGTTGACGCCTGTGTACCCAACTGACGTTTAGAAGAGGTTCGGTTTCTCAACTATGGGCTCATGTCTATCGAAGTTATCGACGTGGATGCGGCATAGCCCTGAAGGATTATGAAGGTGTCGGTAAGTCTCGTCCTTTTGGTATCTATGTCACTTGTCACTTCATCGCTCGAAGCATCACACATTCAAACTTGCTGCCTTTGAGGACCTCAACTGTCTTGACCTTTGGTTTTCGCAGCGAAGCCTTGTCTTTACTGTGCAATTTGAGTGATAGTGTTATGCTCACAACTGCTACCGCTAATGAGACCCCGATAAGTGCCATACTTGAAATGGATCGGAACGGCACACTTAGGAATTCCAATTCCAAGATCATAAGATATGCAGGAATTCCTGAATCCACGATACATTGGACACAGCCAACATGGAAAACGCGGAGGGTGATGCCAAGGCTCCTGCTGCTCCTTCCCGGATCATATCGAAAACGGACTTCAACAAGATGCCTCGATAGCCTCGATAACCTCGAACCACCCACCACACATCCCTCCGATCTTTTCTACAAACCAGATTCCTTCTCAGCTGCTTCCCATTCTTCAAACTTTTCCAATACAGCCTTCACAATCTCCTCGGCCGACCCTTATTTTCCTGCACGAACATGCGCCTCGTAGTGGTGTGTTTCGAGTAGATGATGCTCTTTTTGGCTTGTTGACTTTTTACAGGAGGTATGTCAATGCTATGACCGATGCAGCCATCTCGCTAAGAATCCTTTTATAGGTTGAATTGGTCTGGGCAAGTAATGTCTCATGTCAAAGGAACACGCATGAAAATACACTTAATTACAGAGGCAATGCTGGTCGTTAGTGACAGTTCTGTATCTTAGTGTATGTAACTTGTTTGTCGCGGTTGCCATGTTGTGCTGACCTGAAAGTATCCTAGGTGCGCTACCTTGGAATCTTCTTTGCTGCGTGTATTCGGAAAGCTAAACAATCATCTATCTCTCATAAACAGCCTGACCATGCTGCGTATGTCTCCTTAGTTTCGCTGTCTTTTCTTCTTCTGACCAATGGCATACAGTCAATGTTCTGACCATCTTGCTGACAGATACAGTAAGTCTTCTGCACAGATGCCTGCTATTCACCTCCAATTAACCGTGGTGCCTTGTAGGAGTGGGTGTGGTTCTTTACTAACTTCTTGGTTCATTAATGACTGCCACGCTATACTACCATAGATGTGAGTCTGTTTGGAGTGTGCGCTACCGAGGCTGGTCACTGACCGGATTCGTCAGGCTGGATTATGTCTGCCATATGGAATTGGACGGGTATTATGGCATTTGGAATGCTGTGGAGTGAGTTTGGCACTTGCGAGCTCTCAGTGATATTGACTTGACTGAAACATGCTGCTAGTCATTATTATCACTCGGTTATATGCCATGTATCAACAATCCAGAAAGATCCTGATATTGCTCATTATCACCTTGCTGGCTAATGCCATCTGCATTGGAGTGGCAGCCGTAATAATAATGGTACATGCTTCAGTGGGTATGCTTGATTTTGGATGAAAATAAATGTGCACCAGTGGGGCTCATTGATGAATACCAGAGGAATACTATCTCTCCGGCACCTATCAGTGCTCGATTGGCTTTGGGGGAGATCTCCCACTTCTGACTGCCATTATATGAATACTCAGCACTGTGTGGGAAGTCTTCACACTGTGTCTCGCAGTCTGGATCGCAATAAAACATTTTCGTGAACTGCGACAACATCCGACAGGAGGGATTATCATGGACTGTTTCACAGTGTCGATGAAAACTCACGTGCTTTACTTTGCGAGGTAAGTTCATATCGTGATTATCGTTCTTTTTTTCCACTAAAGGGTCGGTCGTGGTAGCTTTGTTGCTGTTTCTTGCCTCCAGCTCATTGTTCCAAGATTGTCAACGGTATGTCAATCTTTCGCTGCTCCTGCGTGCTACCATGGTGTATCGTCTCCATAGGATTTACAGGATGTCCAGATTTATTCTGGGTTTCTTCGGATTTTGGGGGTCGTGCAGATGTTTGTTCTGGGACCACACCTGATCCTTGGTGTCCGAGAATTCAACGCGAAGCTCGTGGCTGATTCCGATGCAGCATCTGTGATCTGGGTACTCCTCGCTCGTCATAGCACAAGCCTCGCCTTCAAGATGTCTAAAGAGAGTCACCTGGCTCGAGCCCCCTAGCGTTTTATCCCTGCCAAGCTTAACTTTGGATACCTCATTGTCACCACTATCATGAAAAAGTACGTTGTCGAATTTTACTCTATTCTCTTGCCCATGTTACAAATTTATAATAGTCCCAAGAAAACTATGAGGACAGCTCTGGCATCACACACTGACCTCGACGACCTCGATTCGCAACCCATATGATCTGTTAATACTCGTAAGTCCGTCCGAAATCTTGTAATTTCTAAATGGCTTACCTAGAAGCGGTGTTCTCTGAGTCCCAGGAGGTATTCCAGTTCCCGCACCTCCATTTCAAACATCCGGTGTTCCCTTGCGATCCATAACACCATCATCGCATGCAGCTCGTCTGGCCAGATCAGAGGTGGCGGATTAGGAGGAAGTGGTAAGGCAGGTTCATAAACTTGTTGGTGCACACGCACTCGAGCGGCGGCCCAAGTGACATACATCAATGCCTTAAAAATGTTAGTATCGTAGCTCATGAATGAGTGAGTGACTCACGAGTTGCTGTCGAGTCATCGTGAACATTACGTTCCATGGCCTTAGTGGGTATTGGAGGAAGTGTTGAGGCATCTGTAGGATATTGGTGAGTAGCCACGGTAAAAAAATCCCCAACGCACCTGGTGATTTTGGTGTCCATCTCCATCCCCGTTTCCGTTTCCAGCTCCTCTGTTAGCGTTAGCGTAGTTATCCATAGTACTAGAATGGTAGATGTAAAAATGGAATCGAGAGTGAATAAATCCTCACTTGCCTTGGTCCTTGAGTTATCAATTAGCGTCTGGAAAGCCGTCCCGATTTGCATAAAGATATATTTATAATGTTTCCGGCATTTTCTGGAGTGGCGTGTGCTACTATGTACATAGTAGCTTGAAAGTACGGCCTGGTGGTTGATAGTACTACTAGGAGTTTAAGTTTTTAGAGTTTGAGTCTTGTCGCGGCTATTATTTAGTTTGTCTTTTCATATTCTACTTGTAATGCACTAGCAGATCTACAAGCTGCCAGACATTTTTTCTCAGATCGCAAACTTCAAGTTGTACCGGTTCTCGCGATGGTTGTTTGTACTTATTGAATTCTAAAGCCTTGAGACTGCTGTCACAGTCACGAGACATAGAATGTTTTCTTCAAAGTCGAGTCCGACTTAAAGTGCAGGACGGTCTCTACTAGTTTACCTCTCTGCATTATAGTGAATAAGTTTCTTTCTCTGATCTTCCCTCCAAATTCTAGGAAGATGTGGATGCGCAGAGCTTTTCGGCCTCAAGTCAGTTTCATCGGGTATGACAAGCGAATTGAACTCAACGGAACATTATACAGGGCCTTTGGACACATTTATTCTCGTATTGACAACCCCACTGTTGTACGTGATTCCTTCATCAATCCTCCTCTACAACCAAGTACTTCTATTCATATAGGATGTCTTCGAGACTCGAATGGCTGCCCTTGAAGGTGGTGTTGCAGCCATCACAACGGCCTCCGGTCAGTCTGCGCAATTCCTTGCTATTTCCACGATAGCCAGTGCAGGTGACAACATTGTTTCAACGTAAGGTCCAATCTTTCAGGTCCAGATCCCCAATTGACATCTCGGCAACAGATCATATCTCTACAGAGGGGTAAGTCTATTATTTTCAGGAGTCAAGGGATTGTTTTAACTGATGAGGTCGCTTGAAGACATACAACCAGTTCAAAGGTTCGCCTGTCAGCATCTTACTACCATATCATGGTGAAAGTGCACATGCTAATCATTGTCAATGGACTGCTGCTCATGTTAAATCAACAGGTTGCACATGATCACGGCATCCCCTTAATCGTGGACAATATCTTTGGAATTGGAGGATACCTCATCCGACCCATCGATTTGGGCGCAGACATTGTTGGTGAGCATGTCCTTCACGTAGGTGATCCGTGGCTCACATAGATGGTCATCAGTGCACAGTGCAACCAAGTGGATCGGAGGTCATGGAACGACGATTGCAGGTGTTGTCATCGATTCAGGTGCGTTCACTTCACGATGCTTTCAATCTGCATATCTCATTTTAGCTGTCAGGCAAATTCAACTGGGCACGCTCCGGCAAGTTCCCGTCGTTCACTTCTCCCTCCGAGGGATACCATGGCCTGATCTTTCACAACACATTTGGTGCTGTTGCTTTCGCTATCAAGCTTCACGTCGAGCTCCTCCGTGATTTGGGACCAGCCTTGAACCCATTCGCCGCATTCTTGCTCATTCAAGGTATTGAAACGCTTAGCTTGAGGGCTCAGAGGCACTCTGAAAACGCTTTAGCGCTTGCTCAGTAAGTTGTCATGCACTGATCTGTGCGTAAATTTTTATTGTTTTAGGTGGCTGTCAAGACATGAGAAAGTCGCATGGGTTTCCTATCTTGGCCTAGAGAGTCACCCGTATCACCAAAGGGCAAAGCAGCTTCTCCGCCCAAACACCTTTGGTGGTGTTCTCAGCTTCAGCGTCAAGGGCGACGTTAGCATGGCAAGCACGGTTGTCGACGGCCTGAAATTGGCTAGTAATCTCGCAAACATCGGCGATGCCAAGACCCTTGTCATCCACCCTGCGTCGACGACGCACCAACAGCTGAGTGACGAGGAGCAGCTGTCTTCGGGGGTCACGCCTGATTTGATCTGGGTGCATGATGCATCTGATGAAAATGTTCAAATTTGACTGATTATTTGGGCAGGTGTCTGTGGGCATCGAACACATTAATGATATCATCGCGGACTTTGAGCAGGCTTTGAGGCAAGCACCCTGATTTTCAAGAAGGAAAGATATATGTAATAGTACTGTTCCCTACGACTATAAGTAACATGTACAACAGCGATCTACTCACAGCTACCCTAAATATAGGTTTCTTCCTCCCGCTGTTGCCTGCGTCGTTCCCTTCGCGTGCGATGTACTTTAGTTGTCCATACAGTAGTAAGCAGCTCTGGGTGACCAATAGTACCGTTCTCAATACTGTTCACACTGGCGAAAACCTTACATAGCGGTAGCAATATTACGCAAATTATATAGCTATCTCTCACCAAAAAATTCAACACCCAAATGATGGAAAATGTGGATTCTCAACAAATCAGGCACCATGACTTATCATTCAATTTCAAGCCATGGTGACGCACTGTCATAACATTGTTGCATCCTGCAATGTGAAAATATATATCGCAACCATTGCTAGTGCTACTTTTCACGATAAAGACATGGATGACTTTGGCATCGGAAAATTAAATTACGATAAATAAGCACGTTTAATAACTCGGATACAATTATGCTATGATCCCTTGCTAAGCTGTGATGTCGCAACATCGCAATCTTGTCAGTGACTCCTTATTGTAGTCTATATTTGCATACATCTATGGCTATGTACCAACAACTCGAATTTCTTGCAGTATAGATAGTTATGTTTAACAGGAGCAGAATTACATCCCTCTATAGTTCCCACGACTACAATATCACGGACTCATCAATTCACTGATGCGGGTGCAGTAAAGGTAGCACGCGCAGATACTGTTTTTGCATTCTAAGATGGAGGATAATTGTTGTGACATCAGTATAGACGTTGCAATCAGCCGACATGGCTCGTGCACTGCTTAGCGGAGTTACGAGAGCATCTGAGTGGCGGAGTAAATAGTTAGTATAATAGAATATCGGAATCGGCCGAATATATTCTGCGCGCCACAAACTCCTATTATCGTCGCTGTTCCTACTAAGCCCGGAACCTGAATCATAAGAGGTTATGAGCCCTGTGATATGTTAAAAAGCAAACATTAAAGCAATACATTGAAATAATAATCAAGATGTCGAATCCCAATCCTAATCCTCTGACTTCTACAGCTACTGGGACTTCCACAACAGTACCTGTCCCTGCGGCAACACAAAAACCTAAAGAGATTAACCTCGGAGCGTTGTTGTCGTATAAAATCGAACCTTTGAAGGAAAAGAATTGGAGTGGATGGAAAGCCTGTATGATGGGCCTTCTCAAGCTTCATGGCGTGTCTGAACATGTAGACGGCACGACGAAAAAGCCTGATCCGAACAAAACGGATGAGTTAGCGTCATGGAATAAACTCGACCAAGTTGCACAGACCTTGATAATGAACAGCATCACTGATGAACAGATGGTGCATGTCACCGAGGCTGCAATGGCCGAACAAATGTGGACAAACTTGATGAGTATTCATCAAGTTCGAGGACAACAGAGTGTCGTCGTCGCGAAGCGAAATCTATTCGCTATGCGAGCAGCTGAAGGCGTCAATATCGTCGAACATATCAATGAGATGAAAAGGCAACAAAATGACTTACATCTTATGGGCGAGATGATTATGGACAAGGAATATAAATCCTTGCTCGTGATGTCCCTACCGGACTCCTGGGATGCCTTCACATCCTCGTACCTTGGTACGCATGCAGATGCGCAAGGGACAAAAGGTATAACGTCCCAGGAGATGACCTCGTTGATTATAGACGAGTATAATCGTAGGGAGACGCACAGTATGCAGGCGCAGGAAAAGGGGTATTATGCTAAGAGTACCGAACGCGGGAAAAAGCGTAAGATCGAGAAGGAAAGACCGAAACAGAACTTACCGGAATGTTCGATTTGTGGAAGACATAACCATGTCACCGCAAAGTGCTATTGGAAAGGCAAGCCGAAGTGTACGTCCTGCGGCAAATTCGGACACGAGACTTCGGCATGCTGGGGAAACAAGACTTCAGGAGCGTCATCTAGACCTGTAAAGCCGAAATGTGCTTACCAAGTGCGAGGCAATATGGAGGATGACGACACCGATATGGAAGTCGAAGACGAACCTAAAATTGCATTTATGGTTCAGTCTGATCTTTCCCCGAAGAGCGAACAAGAATCAATGATCTGGTACGAGTGGTTCGCAGATTCAGGAACAACCTCGCATATAACCAGAGTTCGAACTGCACTTACAGAATATGTCCCAATGAAAAGTGAAGTTGTCGGGATAGGAAACGAGCCCCTTGAAGTGAAAGGGCGAGGCACAGTCAAACTCGAAAGCTATATAGGCAGACAAAAGGTCAAATTTTATCTAAAGAATGTATTATACGTACCGAACACATCAAACAATCTATTATCTGTGCGCCAGCTAGACAAAGATGGCGGATGTGCTAGGTTCGGTGGTGGAAAAGTGGCCTTGTATGCCAAACAAGGACAACACATCGCGGAAGGACATATTGAACATGGCCTATATAAACTAAATGTTAGAGCGAAGTTAAGACTAATAGAAAAGACACATACTGTAAAAGAGAGACCACCAGCTGATTGGCTGACATGGCACAAAAGATATGGCCATGTAGCGGTAACAGGTCTTAAAAAGCTGTATAACGAAAAGTTAGTAGATGGCTTGAATATAGATAAAAGCGAACCTCAATTTGAATGCGAAGCATGCATTCGCACAAAACAAATAAGGGAACCTTTCCCGAAATCAGTAGATCAACGTGCAGAAAAACCATGTGAACTTACCCATAGTGATGTATGGGGTCCAGCAAGGACTCAATCTATAGGAGGAGCCCGCTACTATATCTCCTTCGTGGACGATTGTTCCAGGAGATGTACCGTTGAATTTCTGAAACACAAAAATGAGGCATCATCAAAGGTAAAGCAATATATCGCTTACCTTGAAAGACAACGAACCGAATCACCCAAGACAATTAGGGTAGATAACGGTACTGAATATATAAATAATGAGCTGATAACATGGTGTAAAGAGAAGGGAATAGACTTACAAACAACAGTGCCCTATTCACCACAGCAAAACGGAGTATCAGAAAGACAGAATCAAACGCTAACAGAATTAGCGAGAGCGATGCTAACCGAAAGAGAGTTACCAGAGTTCCTATGGGCAGAAGCGGTTGTACACGCCGCATATGTAAGAAATCGGGCACCAACCCGAGCATTAGATCATTCAACCCCTGAAGAAGTATGGAGTGGTAAGAAACCTGACGTGTCATATTTACAAGAATTTGGTGTACCTGTATATGTTCTCCAGGAGAACGCCAACCAATCTAAGATGCAGCCTAGGTCCATAAAACAAGTCTTCGTCAGCTTTGTGGATGGACCAAAGGCAATATGTTACTATGATGCCCGAACACGTCAGATACGAGTGAGTAGAAACTACAAGTTTATAAACTCACCGGAAAAGATCCCAGAAAGCGCTAATGATGTACAGCGCGAGGGGGAGATAGACGCGCAGACATCAGGGGGAGCTGACATGCAATCACCTATACAAGAACACTCCGTAAATGAACAGCATAGAGATATACGAGAACACTTACAAGAAAAGAGCTCAAATGAGCGTATATCCGCAGATAATAAGCAGAAAGAGCCGCCAGAGACAAATGAGCTGCCCAGAAGAACCAAGAGACAAACAGTTAGAAAAGATTACCAAAAAATGAATGAACCAGACTTACCGGACTTTGATAATGACGAAGATGATAGATCTAAGTCGTATGAAGTTAGAGACGGTAAACTACCATTGCCAGAACTTACAGAAGAAGACATAGTCTTGATTGCGATGGTAGAAGGAGGACACATTGACCCTAATGGGAAGAAGCGATACAAGCAGAACTTACCCAGTTAAACGAAATGGGCACTTGGGAGTTGGTAGAACCACCCGAGAACAGGACGCTCGTAGGAAACAAATGGGTCCTAGTTAAGAAAATAAATAAAGAAGGCGAAATCATTAAGTATAAAGCAAGGTTAGTAGCGAAAGGGTACTCACAAATTCCTGGTATGGATTATACAGATACCTTTGCACCGGTAGTACGTCTTGAGTCGATACGATCGACGATGTCTGTTGCAGCAGCCCTAAATTGGGAAGTTGAGCAGATGGACGTGAAAGGAGCATATTTAAACGGCACCTTAACAGAGGAGGTGTACATGGTCCAACCGGAAGGATATGATGACGGTACTGGAAGAGTGTGTCGACTTTGAAAAACCTTGTATGGATTAAAACAATCTGGACGTGAGTGGAACATTGAGTTAAATAGTCGTCTAACGAAGATAGGATTTAAACGTACTGAGTCGGATCCATGCGTCTATATAAGACAGACCGAGACAGGCACGCAGATTATAACAGTATGGGTAGACGATCTACTCCTGTTTGCAAATAGTGTCAATCTTATGAGTCAGTTAAAGATGCAGCTAAAAGAGATATTGGATGTTACCGACCTGGGAGAACCTAAAAAGATAGTAGGAATTGAAATAACGAGAGACTGTGCCGAGAAAACAATTGAGTTATCTCAAGCACGGTACATAGATTCAATCCTACAAAAATATGGACTCCAGGACTGCAACGCAGTAGGTATGCCCATGGATCTGAAAATTGTATTAGAAAAGGAGGATACCGACACAAAAGGCGAACGAAGTAATAGTTACGCCTCGTTAGTCGGATCTTTAATGTATCTTGCAGTGGCGACACGTCCCGACATCGCGTATGCGATACAAAGGCTAAGCTCTTTTGCCGCAAATCCTGGACTAACACATTGGTCAGCGGCAAACGGGTATTAAGATATCTAGCTGGGATGAAAAACCTTGGAATTAAGTATCGAGGAAATGATTCCATGAACGCCAAAGTCAAATTTGAGGGATGGACAGACGCAGACTATGCTAATGACGTTCGCAATAGAGTCTCAATATCAGGATATGTCTTCAAACTTAGTGAAGGAGCCATTACTTGGAGCTCCAAGAAACAAAACACCGTTTCGCTATCCTCAATGGAGGCAGAATATGCAGTGATGGCGTATGGAGCAAAGGAAGCAGTGTGGCTCCGATATTTGTTCGAAGATTTGAAATTGGCCCAAGAAGGACCAACAATCCTATATGGAGACAATATGGCAGCGTTAGCAATAGCACGAGACCCTCAATATCACGCGAAATCAAAACACTTTGATGTAAAGAATCATTACATCAGAAGTAAGATTCGCGAGAAAATAATACAAGAAGTATACTGTCCTACAGAAAGGATGATAGCAGATGTACTCACTAAACCGCTAGCTAAACCGTCGCATCAGAGACTCTCCAACATGATGGGCATGTCTCCAGATTGAGGGGGAGTGTTGTGACATCAGTATAGACGTTGCAATCAGCCGACATGGCTCGTGCACTGCTTAGCGGAGTTACGAGAGCATCTGAGTGGCGGAGTAAATATTTAGTATAATAGAATATCGGAATCGGCCGAATATATTCTGCACGCCACGAACTCCTATTATCGTCGCTGTTCCTACTAAGCCCGGAACCTGAATCATAAGAATAATCCACACATTGACGTATCTATGCAGAAGCCAGGACGGGCCAATCATCATTGTATCATTTCACTACTCATGCAAGGCCTTGAGGGCCGTAACCGTGACATTGCAGCCGGCAAATGCTTAACGTTGTAACCCGAAGCCAGCCTATCTAGATTCAATATTCAGTAGGCAATGAGGAATACTAGTATTGTGCGATTCCATGAGGCGTACACGACGTCCGTATTTGAAATTAGTCCAGAGTTGGAGTCGTGTTTCGTGCCGTATTACCCTTCCAAAGTACTTCGGCTCCACAAAGCTCCCGAAAACAACGCGTGCATTCAATACCCTCTATGGAGAACATATCCAAGTCAAGTAAGTAAACAGCGACGACAACGATAACGAAAGAACGAAAGAACTCGAAGGTATGTAACAACATTCCCGGACGTGAAGGTATTCCAAACCCAAATATTCTAGGAGGCTCCCGCGACACGCAGCGCAGTAGCCCTTCTCAAAGATTTAAGATGCCTGTTGACTTGAAGCCAACTCAAACCATTTATGTTTTGAACTCGGTCGACACAAGGGAGCCAGGCGGAAATGATGCGAGCGATAGTTTCAGCATCTATTAGAAACTCGGATAAGTCCAAAGCCAATGATCGTAGGGAGGTATGTTGTATTGGCTCGGCATCAGGATTGATGTCGATAGTTGCAATCTTGATTGGAACTTGTAGTGTATGCAATTGTGGACATAGACCGATCGCTGTGAATAATCCACGGAGGGAGATTTCGGAAGAAGGAACACGGTCACCTGAGTCATCAATTTCCAGAGTGCGGATGTGCGGCCAAGTAGACATAGCTTGCAAGAGCATATCATTGTCCAGGTAGATGTAGAAATTATTAAACATGAGCTTCAGGGTTTGGAGCTGTGTGAAGCAAAGGAAATACGGAATTGGTGTCAAAGACTCGTCGTCTCCCACGAATCCGTCATCATAAGAACAAATGGAGATTTCTTCGAGAGTCAGACACGCTGTGCAGTGGGACAGAGCATGAAAGAGTTGCTCGGCCTGTTCTGAAGAGAAATGATGGGCTTCAAACTCGAACTCCTTCAGCGAGGGAAATTGCCAGTGTTGCATGACTGTGATGATGTCTCCGGCATCGTAGAGCTGTTGAAAGGAAAGGCTTGTGATGTTAAGGAATGATAAATTCACGATATCTTGTTTTGGCAGCGAAGGATGGTCATTATACCCTTGATCAATTTCCAATTTGCGAAGGGTAGGGAGGTGGGAGAGGTGCTTCCATGCTGCCAAGTCGACCATTGGACAAGAAAGAGTTACAAGCCGCGTGCACCAATGAATCCTATCGGATAGCAGGGTCAGCTCATCTGCTGTGCTGTCACCATCGCATATTTCAGGAGTGTAGATGCATAGATGCTCCAGAGCAATGCAACGTGTCACAAAAGATTGCAAACCCTCGTCGACGCTCAATAGATGACATCGGTGCAGCATGCGAGGCAGAAAGAGGTTCAAATATGTGGTGGACAGACTTAATGACTTCAGCCTCGGAAATATGCATGCCTCAGTGGGGATGACAGAAAGAAGGTGCGGATGATCAGATTGTATGTCCAATGTGCGTATATGGGAGGAGTGACGCAGAAATTGATGGGCCTCATGGGCAGATAATGGCTCGACGCCTTTCGACCAGGGCTCGTCCCGCTATTATGTAGACGCTCAGTGAGCCGAAAAAAAACGAACAAAGCATAATGAAGTCGTGCACTGACCCTTGTACCACTATGATATATCAGTGGATGTAACCTCGCTACACAGCCTAGCAGTGGTTCTAACTCATGGATTTCAGTCCACAGCAAATCCATCGCAGGCTCGTGGAAGATTTTGCATGTCCTTGCAAGTGCTGCAAGCAATTTCCGGGTCGATGTTGTTTGAGTAGATGGTATTGTTTTCACATAGGCGAATATTTCCAGGAGGACTTCGGGAATAAGTAAAGCCTGATGCATCAGTAGAGTCAGAGCTCAAAACTAGGTTTGATGTAAATCCAAAAACATATTGCCTACTACTTACGTGCTATTTATCGGTGTGGGCTGCATAGCATTGCAGATACAAGGACGAACCGTGAGAATTCAAGCGAGTGAGAAAACCATTTGAGTCTCCTCACTACCAACCACGATGCCACGGCGGCAGATGAATTCTCTTTCCGAATGGATCGTTAGGGTATGGCCAGGCTCAAGGGCAGCACCTATCACAGCAGTCTCAGGTAAATCTTTCCCAACAATCCAAACCAGGTAGTACTGCTAGTTTCGGCAGTGTTAGTAGGGGAGCCGTTGGAAGCTTCAGGTGGTCAGGGAGGTTCTTCCAGAAAGAAGCCCAGAGTTGGATAGCTCATTTTGTCTTGTAAATACAGTTGCTCTGCAGAATTTGATTTTGTTTTCATTTGTTTGCCACACCGATCAAGACGAACGTTCATTTGCACACACCAAGTACTTATCCGTATACATAGCACCACGGTCCACAGGCTGAGCCCTGTGTTTTGCTTCACCCGCTCCCTCTCACGTTCTTAGTCTGCTACCTGAGACTCGGAAATGGGCGAAAGGCCAACTGGAGACAGAGACATCGAGCTCGACGCACCTGGATGTAGATGTCAGTGATAATGGGTGAGTAGACGTAGTTTGTTGCAGTCTGCAGAGCTCCTGACTCATGTGACAAATTCATCTAGACGCCTGGTTGCCCTTACCGCCAAGGTTGTCAAGGAATTGACTTATGCCACTGCTGGGCAGTTTCGGTGACGTTTGGAAATGTCACATCTCTTCTAGCATACTATGCGTTTTTGACTACATGTTCCGACCTAACGTGGATCTCTCACTTCGGGAGTAGCGTACGATGGGCTGCTCCTGAGCTTTTCGAAGTTTTGGACGTCGAGGATGCATCTAGCTCACCAAAACTAGAAAGCGACATTTATTCATTTGGATGCATCGCATACCAGGTTTGTTAACGATGTACATCTGCAGCGCTCTTGTTCTCATTTGTGTCAGGTTCTATCGGGCAAGCTGCCGTACTATAACATTTGCAGTGATAACCAGGTGGTCGTGGCCATACTCAAGGGTGTCAAGCCTGAGCATCCAGATATCGCTGTCATCGAAGATTATCAGTGGAACTTTACAGAGCTGAGCTATCACAGCGACCTCCCATTGCGTATGTCCCAGATTTGATGTGTCACTATAGAGATGCCATGTGATAATTCATGTTTTTGTATCAGGCAAGTACTATGACCATCGACTTCTTGGGATTCTGTGCACATTGATGGATGGTCAGTGGTCGATTTAGAAGAACTAACTTCGGGGATCCATGATCTGATCGTTGAACTAGGCCGGGGGGCTCACAGCCCACAGACAGAGCAAGCAAGGCTGAGATGAGGTGAAGCCACATGACATTAAAGGTGATTCTGGTATCGGTTCTCAGCGACTGCCACTATGCAAGTCATCATTTGTCAGTCATGCATTTGGAGTAGAAAAAGAGGTGGGCCAAACACGACGCTTCAACTAGTACAGCTACTCATGCTCTCAATTCATCGTTGCGCACAATAAGTCAGGCGAGGCCAACATCGACAAGGACTTGATCTCACCTCGGAACGAAAGGTTTGTTCTCCATGATAGCAAAGCCTGCAACGCGATATATTCCAAGGTTCAACTTTAAACGTTCCCCTTGCCCTGCATTTGTCACCATCGCTAACGTCCTACTGCTATTGTCTTCAGGACTTGAAACCATTTCTATCTACGACTAACGACATTTGTCTTGAACATTCGCTCTTCTTGACACCCTTTCCGCTCTTCATTATCGCCTGGTGTGTATTCTATATGATTCTTAGACTATCTTTATAGCACGCTGGACGTAGCTATGGTATCTTATCATGGATGTATCGTTGTTGAATTATATCAAGTACGATCACATGGTTGTTACAGACACAGATATCAAAAGGACTGAACCAGTGAGTTGTTGTTGACGATAATACAGAAGTACTAGTACAGCAGTTTATAACTACGGTCAACAGCGACGACAACGATAACAAATGAATGAAAGAACTCGAAGGTATGTAACAACATTCCCGGACGTGAAGGTATTCCAAACTCAAATAGCATTCTAGGAGGCTCCCACGACACGCGGCGCAGTAGCCGTTCTCAAAGATCTAAGACACCTGTTGACTTTACCCCAACTCAAACTATATATGCTTCGAACTTGGTCGACACAAGGGAGCCAGGTGGAAATGATGCGAGCAAGAGTTTCAGCATCTGCTATTTGTAGTGCTGCCGTGGTCCGGTTCGGTCCGGTTCGGAGGGTCCTAGACGAGAACCAAGAACCGGACCATCGGTTCGGTTCTACAAAATGTCCGAACCCAGAACCGGACCATAGATAACCGTTCTCTATGGTCCGGTTCGGTTTTTTGGGGGTCCGAACCCGAACCGAACCAAAAAAAAAACTGTAAGAGCACGCAAAAAAACATTGACAAAGTACTAAGTAGTATACATGTTGAGTAACTAATCTAATAACATGGCTGCTCCGGATGGCGATCATGAGCATGGGTCAAGGATGGCGGCGAGCAGCAGCAGGAGATGGCAGTGAGCAGCAGCGTGAGATGGTGGCGAGCGCGGGTACCATATACAAATAATAAATTTATTAGACACTGAAACAATAAAATACCATGATGCACCTTTGCAGCTGAGAGAACTCCCCATCTAGAGTCGAGTCTACATGCGCTGCGCGTTTGCGCATGGTGCTGGTGGCATTGGATGTGCTAAGCGGGAGGATGCTGAAGGTAGTGAGAGGGCGCTGAACTTGTCAACTTGATGGCGGGAGGGCTCCAAAGGTAGCAAGAGGGTGCCAAAGGAAGTGAGAGGGTACTGGGAGTTGGGTTGGCACGAGAGGTTCAATCCAAAATATGATGCGACCGGTGGGAACGTTACACATACTTGAGCTCCACAAAGCATGCCAGAGAGAACTCACTGAGTAGCCCAAAACTCGAATGAGACCATTGCGCCACCAAGAGCTACATTCCAGAAAACGGGACCAACTTTCCCGGTGGTGTTGTCAACATGTGGCGTGTCCCGTACATGGGTGGCGTGTCCCGTACATGGAGTGCCAACTTGTTGGCCTAGCAGAGCGCATTCAGTTGTGAGAATATGCAATGAGACATGCATATCGATTCACCTTTGGATCCGAAAGTAGGTCATCGAGGCAGGCTGTGAGAGACGGAGGGTGAGAGACAGCGGGGTGAGAGACAGCGGGGTGAGAGACAGTGGGCGAGAGCAGCCAGCGGGTGTGTGAGACAGTGAGCAAGAGACAGTGGGTGAGTGAGACACGGCGAGCGAGCCAGCAAAAGCCAGCCAGAAAGAACAGCAAGCGAGTGAGAGGGGATGCGGTGAGGTGGCGGGCATCAACATAGGTGCAGGTGGTGTGGCGTGTGATGGGTCGTGCGCTGGTAGTGATGGGTGCTGGCCCTCGAGGGAGCCATCAGAGCACAAATACACACCTCTGCAGCATAGCGCAAGACACAATCCCTCCAAAATCCACCTTGACCACGCCTAACACATCCACCTCCAGTAAAAGGTAGTCTTGCGCAGTGTTGTAGCCAGTCCTCAATGAATAGAACCTCCTGTTATAGAGGTGAGCGGGTGAGAGACTTGAGAGTTTAATTAGTTAGTGCTTACCTTCGAAAAGGCTAAATGTAGCTTGATTAATCAACAACGTGAATCCCGAAGACGACAGTTGTCGAAGTGGAAGTGGATAAGGGTTCAGAATGGTTCGGGAAGGCCGAACCAGAACTGGACCATTTGGGAAGATCTAGAACCGAGAACCGTTTTCCGGTCTGGTTCTGGCTGGCGCGAGAACCATGGACCGAACCGCGGAGAACCGGATCAAAAGTCCGGTTTGAACCATGGTTCTGGACCGGACCGCAGCAGCACTAGCTATTTGAAGCTTGGATTTCTCCAAATCCAATGATCGTAGGGAGGTATGTTGTATTGGCTCGGTATCAGGATCGATGTCGATAGTTGCAAGATTGACTGGAAATCGTAGTGTATGCAATTGCGGACATGGACCGAGCGCTGTGAATAAACCACGGAGGGTGACTTCGGAAGGAGGATCAGATTCTTTGATTTCTAGAGTGCGGATGTGCGGCCAACTAGACATAGCTTGCAAGAGCATGTCATTGTCCAGGTAGATGTGGAATTTCTCAGATATGAGCTTCAGGGTTCGGAGCTGTGTAAAACAAAGGAGATGCGGAATTGGTGTCAAAAACTCGTCGTATTCGGGTCCTATGGAATCGTTATCATAGGAAATAATGGTGATTTCTTCTAGAGTCCGATACGCATTGCAGCAGGACAGAGCATGAAAGAGTTGCTCAGCCTCTTCTGAAGACAGAAAGTGGGCTTCAAACTCGAACTCTTTCAGTGAGGGAAATTGCGAATGTTGCATGACTGTGATGAAGTCTGCAGCATCGAACAGCTGTCGAAAGGAGAGGCTTGTGATGTTAAGAAATGATAGATTCACGATATCTTGTTTTGGCAGCGAAGGAGGGTCAATACATCCTTGATCAATTTTCAATTCGAGAAGGGTAGGGAGGCAGGAGAGGTGCTTCCATGCTGCCCAGTCGAGCATTGGACAAGAAAGAGTTACAAGTCGTGTGCACCAATGAATCCTATCGGATAAGAAGGACAGTTCATTTGCTGTGCTGCCATCATCATCGCTTAGAGGAGTGTAGATGCATAAATGCTCCAGAGCAATGCAACGTGTCACAAAAGATTGCAGACCCTCGTCGACGCTCAATAGATGACGTCGGTGCAGCATGCGAGGCAGAAAGAGGTTCAAATATGTGGTGGAAAAACTTAATGACTTCAGCCTCGGAAATACGCATGCCTCGGCAGGGATGGCAGAGAGAAGATGCGGATATTCAGATTTTATGTTCAATGTGCGTATGCGGGAGGAGTGACGCAGAAATTGATGGGCCTCATGGGCAAATAATGGCTTAACACCTTTTGCCCAGGGCTTGTACGAGTGGTCCCACTAGTGTACCGTGGATAACTGTTTTGGGAGTTATCCACCGTGGATATCCACCCTAGAGAATTTGGGGGTCAGTTATCCACCGGTGAGTAGGGTGGATATCCACCAGCGGCAAAATCGGCCCGGTGGATCCGCGCGCTGCAAAAATTTTCAACCCATGGCGTGTTTTCGCAAAATTTCCGTTCGTTCACCAATACTAAGTAAAGATACATCATGTAACAGCTATTCCATGTCCCAGTCTGCCTCCGTCAGGACCCTTTCCGATGCCTTCGCGAGGGCCTGCAATATGTACAGTGGACCTTTGCATTATAGTAGCAAAAAAATGTCAAAATGACCGGGAAAAACACATTTTTTGGGTGTCAAAAACTCCGTGGGTAGTTTTTCACGGAGCCTTAGTTGGCAGTGCTTTGAGCAGTTCAACTAGCTGATCCTTGAGATGTTGCTGCATGTAAGTTTTTTGGGGGATGAATAACTTGAAGTTCACAATGTTCCATTCCATCAACAAAAGAACAGTTCGCGTGTATGGCTGGTTACTGCCTTTTATGGCTTACAAACCCTGGTAGATGGTTGTATGAGATTGTAGCACATATGCAAGTAGTAACAGACACGTGTAAGATGTAAAACTTGTACCGGAAGGGTACGAAGCTTGTAAAGTAACTAACAGAAGTGCGGAGGTATGCATGAGATCGTAGCATGTATGCAAGCCATAGCAGATATGGGCGAAATGTAAAGCTTGTACATGAAATGTGTGAAGCTTGTACAGTGATTAACAGAAGTGCAGAAGTATGCATCATCAAGATTGCATGTATATGTCATGCACATGTATATATACTAGCTATAGGTCTTATATACATATGGTGATTGGTCTCATGCATATGCATGCATCATGTACCGATCCAAGATGTGCTGCAGTTTGACCACGAATTCGGCCGACAGCAACTTGACATGTACCGTTATAATTTTTGCCAAGTCATTTACCTAGGACCCCGAACTCGAAGCTTGAGCTTGAAGTTCCGACTTCGAGATCTGTCCGTCTCTAAGACTTTTCTCACATAAGTGCCACCCACACGGTGGGCCACACCATTACCTCTTTCCCACCGCGAGTGTTATGTTCTAGCTAATAATGTTCCCTCACCAGCTGCCATCGCCCTCGTAAGTCCTTTTATGTTTTTCTCTTTTTATCAATAGTAGTACTACTCAGAGACTCTTCCTTGCATTGCGCTGCTTACCACACCCTACTGTGACAGCCTACGCCCTGCCGCTGCCACCTCTTGCATTTTGTTGTCCCTCACTGCATCTCTTGCACCCTTGCGTCATTCGAGTGAGTTTATTCCCACATTTACCTGCTAGCTAGCATCTCCCGCACTCAACTCTACGGTAATTTCTTCTTGTTTTGTTCGCTCCCTAAGCTAACCAAAGCTCATACACATGTAAGTTCTATCTTTTCTTTTTGTCTTCTAACTTTGGTAGCCTTCGGCATCCCCCCGCATCCTCTGAAACCTTCCTCCACCCTTCTGCACCATCTCGCACCATCCCTGCATGCTCTCGCACGTTCTTGATCCCTCTCGTGTGCTCTCATACTGTCTAGCGCTGTCACATGTTATTGTGTGCCTTTCACTTTCACTTTTTCCCTTGTCTCTGCTGGCTCACATCATACACATGACTACCTTTGCATCGTCACTTTCATATTCAGTACTTTCCCTTCACATATTCGTATCTCTACTTACTACTTTACTTCCATGCTCATTGCCTATAGCCCAGTGTACTGTAGCTACTACAGTGCAATTTGATGTGGCCATTATCGTGATCAAACAGAGCCTACAATTATTGCACAATATGGTGACAAGACTAGTAGGAGTATGTGTATAAGTTCATTACCCGCACAAGGGACTGCCAGGAAGCACAATTGTCACAACAATTGTAGTGGCATGTATCGAATTTCATCACCTAAACAAGGATCTACCGAGTGATACAAATATAACAAGGCCGGTAATAGTATGTATAAAACCTCGCTGCATCATGCATGCACGGACTTATATGGAGACTGACAAACTCAACACATGTCTGTCATGTGTTTGTGGGGATGGTAGCAATTTGTGCACCTTGTACTGGCTGTTACTGGCTGTCACATGGGATGTACGGTTGTTGTGTTTTTTATGATGTCATTTTTTGTGACGATATTCAACAGTAACCAAACAAACATTGCTTGATATTGCGCGAATTTAAAGTTTTGCCAAAATAAGTTGGCTTGCAATGCGGACTTGTAGTGTTTGCTTTTTAAGTGTATTTAATGTTATTTAATGTAACCCTGGGCACGTACACTGTTTTTTGAGTTATTCACATAATCCACCCTATTGATTTCGGCCTTGAGTGATCCACCTAGTTATCCACGTGGGTGGATAACTCGATGGTTATCCACGGTACACTAGGCCGCACCATCGAAAGTCAGTGATTTGCCGCATTGAATTCAGTGGCCATGTCGACAACAATCAGTGATTTAACTACTGATGTCCATCGTCTTTTCGGGGGATTCAATGGCCGTTGATTCATTGCGCTACCTCATTAGTTTCAGTGGCTCTCTCTATTGATTTTCAATGTTTTCTCCTACTTAAATTCATGGGCTTTCCTTTCCACAGTGTAGGGAGGTATGTTATATTGGCTCAGTATCAGGATCAATGTCGATAGTTGCAAGATTGATTGGAACTCGTAGTCTACGCAATTGTGGACATGGAACAAGCGCTGTGAATAATCCACAGAGGGTGACTTCGGAAGAAGAATCAGAGTCTTTGATTTCCAGAGTGCGGATGTGTGGCCAACTAGACATAGCTTGCAAGAGCATGTTATTTTCCAGGTAGATGCGGTAATTATAAAATGTGAGCTTCAGGGTTCGGAGCTGTGTGAAGCAAAGGAAATGTGGAATTGGTGTCAAATGCTTGCTGTTTAGGGGTACGAGGAATCCCTCAGCAAGAGAACAAATGGATATTTGTTCTAGAGTCGGACACGCTTTGCAGTGGGACAGAACATGAAAGAGTTGCTCGGCCTCTTCTGAAGAGATATATTTGGCTTCAAACTTGAACCTTTTCAGCGAGGGAAATTGCGAGTGTTGCATGATTGTGACAATGTCTTTAGGATCATAGAGCTCTTGAAAGGAAAGGCTTGTGATGTTAAGGAACGATAGATTCACAATATCTCGTTTTGACAGCGAAGGAGGGTCATTACACCCTTGATTAATTCTCAATTTGAGAAGAGTAGGGAGGGAGGAGAGGTGCTTCCATGTTGCCCAGTCGAGCATTGGACAAGAAAGATGTACAAGCTGCATGCACCAATGAATCCTATCAGATAGCAGGGACAGCTCATCTGCTGTGCTGTCATCATCACATATTTCAGGAGTGTAGATGTGTAGATACTCCAGAGCAATGCAACGTGTCACAAAAGATTGAAGACCCTTGTCGACGCTCAATAGATGACATCGGTGCAGCATGTGAGGCAGAAAGTGGTTCAAACATATAGTGGAAAGACTTAATGACATCAGCTTCGGAAATATGCATTCCTCGGGGGGGATGACAGAGAGAAGATGCGGATCTTCGGATTGTATGTCCAATGAGCGTATATGTGAGGATTAGTGGGCAGATAATGGCTCGATGCCTTCAAGTTTGCCCCGCTACATTACATAGTCATCCATACAATCTCAAGGAGTCAGCAAATGAGAACACACAACAAAGTCAGGACAAGGACGCTACAGTCCTTCCGCCGTCATGATCGTGCTATCCCACAGTGTCGCGACAAACTCCAAACATTCCCTTAATGTTTTAGACAATTGATATCTTTTTCATCATGAATAAATTTGATTCGTGTGTCTATAGTATTGTAGCGCGGTAGCAATGCTATGCCTGATTACAATAGCAGTCCCCACCATTTCAAGGAGTCATCAATTCCCTGATGGACGCTCGGTGAGCCGAAAAGAAACAAACAAAGTGTAATGAAGTCATGCACTGACCTTTGTACGACTATGATCATATATCAGTGGATGTAGCCTCGCTACACAGCCTAGCAGCGGTTCTAACCCATGGATTTCAATCCACAACAAATCCATCACAGGCTCATAGAAGATTTTGCATGTCCTTGCAAGCCCTGCAAACAATTTCTGGGTCAATGTTTGAGTAGATGGTATTGTGTTCACATAGGCGAATATCTCTAGGATGACTTTGGGAACAAGTAAAGCTTGATGCATCACTGGGGTACTACGGTAGAGTCAGGACTCAAAACAAGGTTTTGTGTAAACCTAAAAACATTGCCTGCGTGGGACCAATATTAATGGGTGTTATTACCTGCTATTCTCAGAATTCCAGTCAGTAGTATATACAATAACACGTAGTATGAATACAATTTATATAACGTGTGACTCTCATGAATGCGGTCACCGTGACCAAGAGTCTGAGTCAAAGTGTTGGCTGGGTGCATACCCCATCTTGGGCCGCAATGCACCTGATCAGAGGCTTACCTTGACAACAACAACCATAAGCATTGATTCGTGTTCAAAAGGGGTAGCTTGATGTTTTGATTTGCGGACCTCGACCCTGATGCAGATGCTGCATTGCAACGTAAAACCCCCTAAGTATATGGCTGTCTTATGCAAATCCATCATTGCGTCTAGCCAAAACCTTTGATTGAAAGCGGTTAGTTTATTTAGGGTTAGGTTAGTTAGTTAGCTGAACTGTCCGAAGGACAATCTACATGGGATACAAAGGACATGTATATAGGCAATATGAATTACTGGTCTAAAGAATCCTAGGAACAGTCGTAAGTAGCATTTAAATGTGGAGAAAGCATTTCATATTAAGGATCGTTGGATCCAGTTCCTTCATAATGGCATGACTTGCGCGCAAATCGGCTTGACTGGGCTCGTACTATGTACTCGAGCAGAAGACGAAGATTCTAATTTGAAATAACACGAGAAAACGAGATAACTGGAGCACACCGTATCCGCTCGGACTCGGGGTCATTTCTACAAACAACAGTATGAGAGATCGTAGATCAACAACTTGTGAGTATGTACCAGACGACAGGAATACGGCGCAGAACTACACATCTATACGAATGAAAACCATCCTTTGCTCGAGCGACACTTTCGTCTTCACAGCGTGTATGCCCAGGCTACCTTCGTACAGTCCACGGCACTACCATTCTTCGAATCTTTGAACATGTTCTCGTAAAAGGCTTTGACGATGAGTTTTACGATTGCGTCATTGACTACCCAGAAAGTGCCTGAACCACCAGAACGGTAGACCTGCTGCGAGATCAATGCCCTCGTCAGGGGTCCGCTTGTTGCCGTGACACCTGAGCGCTTCATCCACGCAGCCATGAAACTGTGTGAACGAATAACTGCCCAACCTCCTCAACTCCCAACCAACACCCACTGATTTCTGGTCATTGCGCACTGGGCTCGCCTGAAAGGTGCTTCCCGTGAGTGATACCCTAAGTTCTTCTGCCAGTTGAAGCTGACGTCTCGCTTGCCAGCGACTTCAGATACCCACGAAGATTTGTTGCATCTTATCGAATTTAGCAGGATTGAATTCGTCGTCCAAAGCTGTTTTGTGGGCGAGGGTTGGATATTGAATTTTGTAAGTAGTCTATCTCGCGAGTAATGCCCTGTGTGGTTCTGACGAGCATTGAATTTGAAGGAGGTAAGCCCCTGGACTCACCAACAATCATTGCCATTGTCAGATAACGTGGTCTGATTCCAAGATCCCTGGAGACTTCTCTCGCATACACGATCTACCTTATTCGATCACCCAAGCGCCGATCATGCCGTCATCCACCAGTAAGACGGCAGTGGTCACGCCACGCCACACGATGCAGGGTCATGCAAGACAGGTCAACAGTGCTGTGCACTTGCCTGATGGACGACACATCATCACATGTTCGTCGGACGGCTCACTCCGACTATGGGACCTAGAGAGCGGCGCACAGATAGGCGAGGACTGGCGAGACGAGGATAACGTAGTATTTCGATCCCTGGCATTGTCTCCAAACGGCAAGACGATTGCAAGCGGGGACTATGACGGGAAAGTGAGGTTGTGGGATGTCGAGACGAGGAAGGTCATTGCCAGATGGACAGGACATGCCCATACTGTGCAATCATTGTGCTGGAGTGCAGATGATAAACAAGTGGCAAGTGGATCCTGGGATGGGACGGCAAGAATCTGGGAGGTCAAGAAGGGCAAAACTATTCTGAAAATCGAAACCAGTCACGCCCGGGTGAATGCGGTGATGTACTCGCCTGACTCATCAAAACTTGCCACGGGCCGGGGGAATATGAGGAGAACGCTGTAAAAATCTGGGACACGAAAACGGGAAAGCGTCTCAAAACACTCAAACACTCAAACACAGTTCGCAGCTTGGCATGGACGTCCTTGGATGGAAATGGCAAACTTATCTCCGATTCATATGATCTGATTAGGATATACGACACCGCCACTTGGGAACAAATCGCTATCCTTGAAGGTCACACAAAGCATGTCACCGCCCTCTCCTTGTCTCGGAACAACCGCCTCATTGCAAGTGCATCTTATGACAAAACAGCGCGTCTATGGAATCTTGACACCAACCTCCCAGTTGGACTACCCCTCCAGCATGAGAACGTTTTGTGGTCCGTAGCTCTTTCCCCTGATGCAAAGGTGCTAGTTACTGCCGAGGACACAACCGCGTACACTTGGAACGTTTATACCATCCTCAAAGAAGCTGGCCTTGAGGACCTACTTTCCATTGATTCCAATATTGTCACGGTAAGTGTCAACATATCCATATCACCCGCTCTCTCTGACATTGTCTGTTGTTAGGCACCAGAGGAGAGACGGGAACAGGAACAGACGGCACCTCAAGATGATGATTCAGGGATACAGCACACACCCCGCTCTTCCTCATTCATTATAACAGTAATATTCTAGCGTGATGCTACGCGATGTCCTGGCCAATCTGATGATATAGACGAACTTCCTCCAATGTTTTTTCATGGCATGGAAGCCCCTCAGTCCTCCTCAATGGATGGTTTACGCCCACATTTCTCTGCAAATGCATTCATCGCTCGCCTTCTCTCGCTCCTCCGATGGAACGACTGAACTTCCGCAACCTTCACGGCCTTTGGCGGTCCATCTACGCACACTCCTCGCTCGCCTGTCCTCACTCATTCACCGCTTTGCACCTGAAAGTGATGCACCAAATGAACTTCAGCAACCCTCCTGGTCCCTCCACGTCTTCCCGGTTATATCCACACGTGTTCCTGGATCGCCTTTCCTCACTTTTTCCCCGATCTCGACTCAATACCGACGAAGAAGTCGAACATCGTCCAACAATGCTTTCGAGCTCACCTCCAGATGGAAGGTTCATCAGCCGGCTCTCCTCACTCTTCCGCTCTCAACCTCACACCAACGAAAGAATAGAACTTTCGCAACGTCCAAGTCGTCCTCATGTTGTCGACGTGGCTGCAGTGCGAGACAAGCAGGTATGGCTTTCCTTGGTGCATTTACAATCGCTCTGGTTTAGTAATATCTGTTCAGAGTTTGGTTGTTACTCGGAGGCCAAATTGTAAGAAAGCAAAACGAGCATATGAGCAACGAAACAAATTGCACGCTCAAGCCCAGGCATCGTCATCGGGCACTCAGCCTGCCCATGTTTCAACATTAGCGACACCTCCTGTTCCAGGTACTAACACTACCACAATAGGTGCAGCAACCTCACAGTCACAACCCATCCCATGGTGGGGTCAGATCGTGCTATTTCTCTGCTGTGCATCTCCACCACATGCCAATAGTCATTGATACAATTAACGTTGCAGCATTTGGACAACCACTTCACCTTTGCTTCTAGTGATTCTGCACCTATGTCTCTTTCCTTATGTCTTTGAATACACGACCAATCTCGTTTCCTCGTCACAAGCCTCGTACAACGCACCAGACAGAATAATACTAATTTTATGAGGGAAGGACGGTGTATTTCTGGTCGATAGCCGTGAAAATGAGGACGTCTGACCACTCTGCCCAAGTGTGATGCACCGAAAACCTTGCCGTCTCAACAGTTCTCGATGGGTGTCGTATATCCTGCCCAAAAAAGTTTAACAGCTCTTCAAAGGGGTCGCTGTTGGACTAGACTCCAGTGTGGTAGCTTAAAGTCCCAGTACTACACGATCGCAGACTGGGTTATTGGTAGTGGTAAGTATGAATACCTAGTATAAGATGATCATGACGAAAACTTGTTTATTGTCCACTTTCGTTAACGTTTGTTCTGGCGCGCGCACATGCATCGATTTACGGAAATACGCACTGTACAATATGATATATGATACACCAACGCAATGGCAGTCTCGACTCTTTACAACCTAAACAAAATTAATAGTCGTTCATATCCTCGACATTGAGAGCACGTCTTTCTTTCTCCTTTCCCGCACGAACCTTCTTTGCAACAATGCCCTTATAGGCCATTTGAAAGTCAGATTGCATATCTTTCATGCTGCTCGGAACTCCCTGCATGAATTCCTCGACCTCTAGAACTCCAGATCTGAGTGCATCAATGTCACGGGCACGATGAGCGGATGAGGAAGGCTCCAGCTGCTTGCGTAATTTCAATCCCTTCCTGAGGAGCGTTCTGTAAACAGAATCGTGTTAGTTATTGTATGTCGCTGAGTAAGGGAGGACGGACGCGATCCCGCTTCTCTGTTTGCCCAACTCCTCGAGCTTTTCATGAGACTCCTTGTTGAAAAGGCCTTTCGTCTTGGCTTTGACAGCGTGAGTCAGAGCGATACCTCGTTCCAAGCACACCAGAAGGTGAGGCAATGGTCCAAGGAAAAGCAAGCTGTAATAACCCGAACGCCATTCAGGGGACTGCGTCTCCTTCAGGCATGTCATGAATGTCGCGTCGATTTCGGCATTGACTGCACGACTCGAGCGGCGTCTGACGTAACGGCGGTACGTGTTCTGAATTTTGCGAGCCGCCTCTTCTTCCTCCGCCGATGGTCCGTTGGTGCGTAGTGACTCGTCAAGATCAGGTGCAAACAACGCCGTCGCCCCATCCAAAGTCTCCGACGCATCATGGGTCTCTGTATCAGCATTGACCGTGAGATCTCCCTCCCTTTCTCCCTCCCTTTCTCCCTCTCCTTCCAACTCTTGAGGTTGCGGTTCCGTTATCTCTTTCTCATCGTGCTGGATAACCTCTGGTCGGTCCTTGGAATGTCCTAAGCGAGGTACAGAGGCAAGGGCCTCCACTCTCGGGGTAGACTGTGCGATCACTGCGTACGATGAGAGGAGACGGGGGATCTCGATGGTCTTCTCGTATACGAGCCGTCGGCCTATACTAGGATTGACTCGAGTATATTGGTTCATCGTTTTGTGGACAAGATGCACCAGGTTGCCCACTCCTTTATTGTCGTCGAAAGCCAGGAGAGCTCGCAGGTAACCGTCTGGAAGTGGTGTACATCCTGGCAAGGGTGTCACGCACTTGACCACGTCATCCACGAGTTTCCAATAATTAACTGGATGCCGATTCGAAGGAGGGGTTTTTTTGTGCAGAGAAAGAATGATATTGTCTACTTTGTTTCTCAAGAAGGGATGACTGATGTGATGAGCGACTAATGAACACAATTCAGCAGCGGATGGGTATTGAAAAGAGACAATAAACGTACTGAGGCAAAGAACCCTGCAGCTATAATACACGTGATCAATATGTACATCGCTGACGGATACTAAATTGGACTCACATCCGAGAAATGAAAACATTACGGATAATAGGCGTAAATTTCGCGTAGTTCAGCCAGAGGAAATCTGCCTAATTGTAATCTCGGATCTCTGAAAAGTTAAGAGACTCACCCATGCCGACTTCTACGCGCAATGCTTCGACCAGCCTCGCTATCTCATCCAGAAGCTCCCCCATCAAAGGCAGGTTGGTTTTTTTCTCCGTAGTGAATTTGTGGGGAAACAGCAGCCATTTACATGGAAGCACGACGTTATGAAGGGGAAGCTTATTGAAGTATGGGTCGATTCGCCAGTTGATTATAAAAGCGCTGCAGACGTCCTCGATACAGTCGCACAACACCGAGAGGTTGACATATAAACGATTATTTAGAACATGCCTGAATTGCACTTAGTTCGTTGCATGCAGAGACAAGAAGAACGCTCACAGAAGATACAGGATTCCCGATGAGATGCTGCTTAGGGAAGCTCCTTGGTAAGAACTAAGCAGGTCATGAACCATATAGCGTTTGTCCCCCTTGCGAACGAGTTCTAACGGTCCAGAGATCGTACACTTTGCTCGAGAGATGTAGGCAGGTGCATCGTCCCTGTCAAAATCAAAACTTAGACTGGTTATTCCCATCAACGCCGTCAAAAATTCAGCCTGGGTAAAGAATGGGTCGAGCGAGTAGAATGATTCGCAGATCCAGAGCTTCACCACTTTCACGCCATCTAGACGAAGAGGCATCAGGTTCATATCAAGGTCCGCAGGGGAACCTTGAATGAATAAGGGTGGATTGATAGCCTCGTAGAGATGCTTGAGCCAGTCCCTCATGCTGATAAGGTGATCAGTATGAGTACTCGAGTATAAGCTGCCTCCAGGCGTACCTTTTGCGTCGGTCAATTTTTGGGTGAGCGGAATACATGAATTGCAAGATCAGAATCTGCCAGATGTGGATGGCAACACGGTTGTTGTAATACTGGCGATCTAATTTCGATACTGCAACATGCTCTTGGGGGCACTTATCTCTTTGACACACTCCAGATATCAAGAATTGCAGGCATTGCGAGAAAACGGGAGATTCGCAACACTTATCATTGATCCTCGACACTTTGTCTTTCAAGATCGTTCGAGTAGATCGTTGTAGCAACTGGGTGACGTTTTTACGAGAGGCTGTATATCCGGACGGAGTTTCCGATGCCCAAGTGATGCCCTGGCGGATCTCCATAATTTTGTTGTGGAGGAACGTTCCATTTGGTATGCGGAACTCGTCACCGGACAACCGCACGATGGAGAATAGTCTCCGGATACCCCTGTGTTCCATGGGGTCGGGGAAGGTCACAATCAGATAGAGCAGTCGCGCATAGGCGTGAAACTGTTGAAGGAACCGTCGCATTTCATCGACCGTGAAAGCTCGAATATCTATGGTTCGAGAGAATATATGGTCCAGGCAAAGGAGAGCTGCTGGCTTGTTATTCTGTTCATGGAAGTTAAGCGCAAGATTTCTCAGCGACTCGTGATTTCCGCGCAAGATGTTTTGAAACATCGATATCTGGATGTCGATCAGTTCAGTTGGTCACTTTGAGACTGCTAATACGTACTAGATCACGCGTGGCCGGCGTTAGTTTGTTCATCTCCAGCTCATCAGCAAGAGCAATGAAATGCCGCATTGGCTCTGGCTCATCAGCAACGGATTTTGCAGTGATTCTGAAGGAGCATTTGCGCCAAAAGTATTCCAATATAGTATCGGCCGCACGGCTAGTAGAATCGTCCTTGGTATCGTCCTTGATGAATGCCCGGACAGCTTCCAAGGGCCTATTCTCTGACAAGTGGAGCTCTGCGGCCTCATAGTACCTCGAGTGAGATTCAAGCAGTGAGGCACGAGCGTAATCGAGATCATAGTCCTCCAGAAATTCGAGTTCCTCATCAAATGTCGAGAAGAGGGGCAATGGGGGCCTGCGCAATTGCCATTAAATAAAAACATTGTGGAGAGTCTAAGACTTACCGAGTTGTCCTGCTGAAGTAAAATAGTCTGCACACAGTCCATAACTCCGCCGTGGTCTCTTCAGGTATATCCGTGCCATGGTCATTAAGGACATGGAGGGTCTTGTCAAACCGTCCAACCTTGCGATACCTCTTCGCCGCTTGCTCGAACTCTTGAGCACTGAGATAGGCCTCAGCAGCTTTAAGGTCATCTCCTGCTCGAACGTAGCAATCCGCCGAGTTACGATAGTATTGAAGCTTCTGATTTCCTGGTGCGGTTTCTGCGCAATCAGTAAAGGCATCGGCAGCCACGTTAAAAGCTCTTTTTTGGTCGCTGAGTAAGGCCACTCCGACACTAGAACGTGCGACTTCTCGGAGTTGATATGCTTCACAGACCTTCACTTCACGACGAAGGTTGGCACGTTCGAAGCAGTGGATAGCCTGCGAGTAGCGCTTGTGCGAGAATAGTGAGCGCCCGAAGGACGCCCATTCTTCTGGAGTCGAGGAGACGGCTAGATGAGGGACATCTGTGCCGGGGGTACAATTCTGGATCTGATTGCGAGACGTCCAGAATATCTGAAGAGAAAGGGCTATCAGATCGAGTTACGCCAACACGCTGCTCTCAACGTACACGCATCGGCTCTGATCTGTCAGATTTGTCAACGATCCATATGTTCTTCCTTGCTCGTGTGATTCCCACATAAAGAATTTTGAGCTAATAAAGTAAGCCAGAGTTTATTTCGAGGATCGGTGTGCCCACCTCGCTGCAAACCCCAGCGTATCGCGCTTCGTCTCGATCGAAGTTCGGTGCATATCCTTGACCATCTACCCCATTGAGAACTACACGCCATCGTGACAGATCTACAGTAGAATCCTCGAAAAAGTTGTACAAAAGCACCTGACCGAAGTCAGACATCCATCAGATAGCAAACTTAGCTTTCTCACATCATTGAATTCCAGGCCTTTACTCTCATAAAGTGTCCTGAGTACATATGTGAACATGAAAACACGGAGTAAATGTAGTCTTAACACGACTCACATAATCAATCCAACCTCACCAACTTGGTCGCGTAACCTCTGACGTGCTGCATCGTCACGCACAAGAATGCCTAGATATCTTATCAGTGTATGAATGGAACCTTCAAATAATTGCTTTACATTGCTCGGCTCCGAACTCAATGTGACCACCCCTAGAAGAATCTTCAGGAAGAAAGGTGGGCTATCGTCTAGGTCCACTTACTTCGTCCCAAACAAGAACTGCTCATGATGAACGGTGGCTTTATCCCAACCTGTAAAAAACACAGGCTTCAGCCCGTCAACCACCCCCATTTCTGGTCGAAGTGTGTCAATTGTGTTGGGCCAAAACTTTGTAATGAGTTCGATCACAGAACGTGCACAGTTGACGATACCACCGTGCGATCTGTAGTTGATCGCCAATTGAAACATCGCAGGCTGACGAAGACATGCCCCAGCGGAATTGACCGAAGGATTTTGCTGCTGCTGCTCTAAGGTATCAATTCAGGCCCGAGCTAAGTCACTGTCTGCTCACCTCCACACGGTAGAGAAACGCTTTCAGGTCGTCGAACCTGAAGGAACTCCCCGCAGAGATCGTTTGTGCGGTGTCTCCAGCCCAGAACAGACCGTCTGGATTCCTGCATAGTTGCCTCAAAACTATAACAGAAAGTTCTAAAGGGATTTATGTCGACGAAAGATAGAGTAGCTACTTACAGAGTGCGTCGATCAGAAGGTTGTCTTGTGCTTCGTCGACATACCTAGTGCAGGTGGTCAGGGGCAAGATGCATTGGTGGTGATAACACATACAGATAATCGATCTGTTTGCCAGGGAATTCTTTGCTCCGCAAGACCTTGAGTATTGCATGCGTGCTATTTGTGAATATATCGTGACATGCGTGGGTGAGAAGGGGAATAGGTCATACCGGTCTGCAACATCATGATGACATCGCTGCCTCTTGATTTTCGTATAATGCTCGAACATGTCGTACAGAATTCCTCTCTGATTTGCAAAATTTGGATTAGAACGATGAGGAAGACGGAGGTAGTTTGTGCGATCGAGAACTCCTTCAGGACAGGTCAGTGCGTGTTCGGAGCCTTTGACAATCCCTGTATGTATATTGAAAAAAGTGTCGGTGTCAATGTAATACAAATAGTACTCACCCATGAATTCGCTGAAAACCAACCACGGATCTGATGGGGCAGTGTCAGTACTCTATTGTCATCATAAGAGAAAAGGACACTACTGAGAGTTTTGCTGAGATTCTGTGGAAAATGAGGCCAGTATTGATTTGCGAATACGTCATAGGTGACGAAACAGTCATGCGCGTCAGCATCGTCAACATTGAAGAAAACTCCTGCGCTGTCTTTCTTGCTCAAGATATCTGCTGCGATCATTTTCGCCAGCTACGTAAAGTTTCGATTAGCTTGGGAACTGTCTAGACAACGGATTGGGACGCACTCGATCGAAAGTGAGAAAAAGAGGAAAGTGCTTATCCTCAAGTTCGCTGTATTTCATCGGTATATTCATCTGTGAATCGGGCAAGTCGTCGAGATCGACAAGGCCCTCCTGAACACTTCGTGCCTTCATTTTTGCAAGTTCCTCCAGGGTATAGCCTGCTAACGCCAGAGATTCAAGAAGCTTCATGAAATACTCTTCTACTTTCGTAGCGAGCACTCTGGATTTGGTGACAAAGATTTGGCGTGGCTTCGGCATGTCAACAGCGCTCATCTCCCAAGCTCGCTGAATGCCGAGAATCTTAAACAGCATTGTCGTGGTTTTGCTAGTTGAGTATGATAAATAAGCTAGACATGTTAGGGGCAGGACACTTACCCCGTGCCGCTGCGACCCAAGACGTAACATGACGTAGTACACTCGACAATCTTTTGTTCTTGGGGACTGAACCGATATCGATCAGTAAATTCGGTTCATTGGGGCAGGACTTACGTGAGCATAAAGACGTGCTGTACATCTTGGTCTGCGATGAGACCTTTTGCAAAGATGAGAATAAGTGGCGAGCCAACTACATGATCACTCACTATGCAGGAACGCCTAAAACAAGAGGTTATCGAGTCAATATTCGCGTGCCCATAAACCGTATTTATAAGCTTACTTGCGAGAACGTGACATATTTCTCCAAACTAGAAAATTGTTAGATAGAAACCATTTTGTATAAGGATGACGAAAATGCATACACAAGCAAAGAGTGAAGCTATGACAGGGATCAATGACCGCACAAATGACAACTGAAAATACTCAACGTGGTCCATGTCCTTATTACTAAGATTAAGTGGGCCTCCTGAGCATTCTGGCTCAGGTTCAGCTAGTGGGAATGACGCAGGCAGAATCGCGCTATCTTTAGATAGGACTGGCCTGTTCCGAAAGATACACCTGCACAAGCAACGATTCACTGAAATGAATCAAGAGTTGAGAGAATGTCCTCACCTTCTACGATATTCTCTGCCCTTGCGTGCGAGATGGCTACCCAAGGCATCCCATATTCCGTCGAGCTGAGCATCCATATAAATACCGTATATCTTGATTACTGGAGTTCGTATGAGTGCTAATGGCGGAGAGATGTAATTTCACTTCATAGTTTACCTTGTCTTTCGGACTGTCAAGATC
Source organism: Suillus discolor (assembly GCF_016758755.1). NCBI lineage: Eukaryota > Fungi > Basidiomycota > Agaricomycetes > Boletales > Suillaceae > Suillus > Suillus discolor. Next base: position 153,375 of record NW_024541317.1, read on the forward strand.
AGTCTCAGTATCATGCTCGATGTTGATGTAAAAACGACGTACCTTTCCATCTTGGTCAGGGACACAATCGATTTGGTACTGTTCGAAAATTTTGGTCGCCTCAAGCTCTAAACGACGTACGTGGAATTACACTTACCACTAATTGTAGGTCCTTTGTCATCTTGGCATCGTATATGGGTATGCCTGCATCCGGCCCGTTAAGTCGCTTGTGATTATCATCTGAAAAATGGCCATTCGATAGTTGTCTGTGGGAACGATGAGATGATTGCAGTAAAATTATTCAGAAGACCGACTTGATCTTCTTGAAGATGATCTTGAATGTCTTCTTATCTGCTCTACGGAATTCACGCAAATGTTTGTAGGCCTCCGTAGATATCAGGATTTGCCACTCTCCGAGCCCATCCGCGTTGTCGAAGTAAAGTGCAGCCTTCATAGGCTGCACCATTTGGTATGCATTGAGTCGGTCTGTTGGGCTCTCGACATCCTCGGTTGACGAAACTTCAGGCGCAACATATTTGGCATACTCTCTCACGATTGGGAAGAGTAAAGCTTTGATGTCGCCTGCCAATTCCGTCCTCCGCAGAAGCGAGAAGTAGAACTTACAGAGAGCTGTCAGTGGAAACGTCAAAAAAAACAGCGAATATACTCACCGAGAGAGCATTTTTCAGCTTTGCAAGAATCTGAGTAGACAATGATGTGGCAGCCTCGCTCGTGAGAGGCACAACCACACCAAGCCTCACGAAGAGCGATGTATCGATAGACGTATGAGCTTTCGGGCGATTACGCTTGCGCATTTTCTGAGGCACTTTCTTCTTGACAAATCCATCATCAGATTCGTCGGAGACATCGATCTCGCCTTCAAAGGACCCTGCACCAGAAAATTCCATACTGTTCAACGCGAAAATTACAGGTAAAGCGCCCTCGATGAAGCATCTGTGACGGGTGATGTCCCTAGAGACATCCATCGCTAGAGACTCGGCCGGAAAAGCTAAAAAGTTCATAGACAGATTGTCCAGTATCTTTCTCGCGATGGATGCCGGATATTCTTGAGACTTCGTTGGAAAGTCTGTCATGATCTGTGAGATCATTGCCTCGCGGCGATCCCAAACTGTTACAGAGTCAGAGTTGATGACGCTCGAAGAAAGTCTATGAGATACCAGATATGATATATGCAAAAATATGGGGTGACGACAACATATGTTCGACCGTAGCTTGTAATGCGGTTGCTCCTGAACTTGACATTGCGTCCAGATGACGCAAGGCGGCTCTGAGGCCCGCCTCGTTCACTATTCGATCTTTGGAGAATAAGTCCAACATGGTCTGTTGAACAAGAGGAGCTTATGATGACGAAGCGGTTATATGAAAGGCTGGGGAACTTGGACTTGAGCTGTGTCAATAGTACAAAGTTGAAAGGAATGCCTCGAACTTGAGGCAACTCTGCAAGGATGTTGGAGTCCTTATATCGTCGAGCCAGCGCTCTGCCTGAACTTCCAAACAGGTTGAGGCGCAAATAGCACACCCAAAATCGACACCTGCGGGCAACCTGAAGCTGTACATGAGCGTTAAACTTGGACCCTCAAATGATCCTAGATTGTGACAAGAACACGACCCTTACGTAGGTGGGACCAGAATCACCAAATGTGTAGTTAAGTTAGCATTCCGAAATAAATCGGCTAGGGCTAGTGGAGTCACCTCATTCCAGAATGGCGACAAAAAGTTCGCGTCTAGACTGACCTTTCTTGGAAATAAGGCCACAGGTATCAAGCTGGACTTACAGCGCGTGTTGTAATAGAAGCGGACGAGAGGCACAATATGTTGATTTTTCGGAAATCTCCTACATACATTTTAAATCATACAAGCAAATATCATCCGTTCACCTTCGAATGTTTACTACAATGAATTACAACAAGAGACGTCTGCGTGTACACTGTTGTCCTTCTCTTGCAAATACCGTTCGAATGCCTCGTACTCTTCACTGACATGATATCCTATTGGGATTTTCCCACGCCATAGGGTATTGGGCATTGTGTAATTTGTGTTGACAATACCAAGTACAGCTGAGCGCTGATCACGGTGATGTCGAATTGATGATCCAGCACAGGCTTGCGAAGTTCATCAAACGCACGGCAGCCAATCCGCGATTGTGGAAGGTCGTTATCAGTATGATGCACCTCAGGTAAGTTCAGACCATCTGTATATCTCCCAAGCATGTCCTGACCTCATGTTTACTACTAGTAGTACTATTAACCATCGTGTAAACCTTGACAGAACACGTTGCAAAATGTTGTGATCTGTTCCTTGTCATGTCATCGCCGTGGTCGTCGGTTGAGCAGACTGACAGGATGTTCATTAACTGGTGGTTATTGAGGCGCAGGTACGATTCTACGAAGATGAAGACTTGGGTGCAGCACCGCAGCTGGAGACTTGGAGCATATCAAAAGTGAACGATCATAGTGGGGCAGATGCCATCAAGATCGAGTGGAGCTCCGTGCAGCAACCTCCGCTTTGGTCGAAACGACTCTGACTATAAGGTATGTCATATAGTATCTAAAGACAACTTGAATTAGATCTCATTTTCGTGAACGAAGTTGCCATCTTTCAAATTTACAATGTACCATACACGCAGATACCGTTTTCGCATAATAAGATGGACGATAATCCACACATATTGATGTACTTATTTGTGCAGGAGCCAGGACGAGCCAATCATAATTGTATCATTTCACTATATCACATCTTCACACGAGGTGCAGCTTCGTATCATTCTTCCTTCAAGCTTCAATCTTCCTTTGTCCTTATCATCCTTATGCACAGCCGTATCATATGCCTTCAACCACTCGCTACGATACTTAAAACAGCGCTGTCTAGGTCATCGAATTCCTCCCAACGTTTCAAAGGTCCATCATGCGTCTCAGCCCGGAGTCTCATTCTCAATGTCTCTCTGTCTACTTTCATCTCGATCTTTCATTCCCCTTCAAACTTGCATTTCGCGCCATATTCTTCTTGTGCGGTCGCAATTAAGACTTACATCTTCAAATCCTCACGTCGCGATTTTTGATGTTTCGGGTGAGTAGATCACTCCACCTGTGCCTTTGGACCAAATACTGTTTCTCCGATATTCCACACTCCTGCTGTCCCATAATTGGATCCGCTCACGTGGCCACTCGTTCATCCAGTGCACTAATCGCACCCAATCAGTGTGTCCCGTCTATTTGGCAATGACCCTCCCCGTCTCCACATCTCGCAGCGCCACTATCCTATCAGTGCCTCCACTTGTAATAGTTTTGTCGTTCGGAGACAATGTTACGATGGTGAACGCTAATCACAGATCTAAAGTTCCCTCATCTCGCCATTCCTATCCTATCTGTATCACTCTCCAGGTTCATAGTTCAAGTGACCCATCCCACGAACCTGTGATGACGTGTCGTCCCCCAGGCAGGTGCACAACACCCCTGCACCTTGCCAGGGAGACCTCTCATCGTCTGACCACTGGCATTGGCTGATGTTTGACGTGTCACAGCTGATTGTGAACTTTGGCTACTCCGAGTCATTGTTGGATTGTGCGTCTTGTTCATCTATCCAGTGACCACAACTGAAATTCTGAATACGATGTATTCTTGAACAATCCAAGATTGCAGATCAGACTGTATGTGAGGTGATTTGTTGACGAGGTAAAAATATCATGAACCGGTGGAAATATCGCACGAACCATCGATTCTAGCTAGATTATTTGTGTATTTTGACATCAAAACCGCCTAGGCAATAGATCAAAGATGGGCGTATGCCGGGTGTTTGATGGTTGTTAGTTGGCATGCGTATGCGAGAAAGGTGGGTAACATCTCTCGTGGCTCTGTGGGCGATCCTCAGCGAGAGTATCGGACTCGGCGGCCGGAAGCTATATATCGGAGGTGGAACTCAACCGAACTTGTTAACTTACGTTGGCAACACCACCAAACGTACCGCTACGTACTACGGGCACGTATTCGGAACGACTCTATGCACGATGGAAACACGTTCGGATGAAGCCAGAGTATTGGTTATATACACGGGCGGAACCATCGGAATGCTTGTCAGCTCACGAGGTTACGTTCCAGAGCCTTATTTCCTCACCGATACCCTCCGGAGCCAAAAACGCTTCCATGATCCTTTGCAAGACTCCCTCTTCTCCAACGCTGCATCCGTAGAAGGTTATAGAGAGTGGAGCAATAGCGGAAAGTCCACTCCAGTCAGCACAGATAACGTTGCGACTCCGAGTGCATCAAATCAGCCCACCCTTCTCGTCAAGTCCTCCCGCCCGATTGGTACCACGGTTACCCTTTCTCCGTCTATATTTTCGCAGATTCAGAGAGTGAATGAGCAACCAGAATGTCGAAATGTCGCTGATGGTGTCTATGAGACACGTCTGCCAAGTCTTGTAACTCCACGAAGTGTCGTTCCTGGACACGGTCATACGAAACGCATACGCTATGCAATTCTCGAGGTCAGTCGTCCGCATACACTCATCGCCCAGCCAATAGCTTAACAAAATCAGTGGAATCCACTGCTTGATAGTAGCAACATGGAAATGGACGGTGCTCGTCTTTTACACTACTCTTAGGTTTCTCCCGTTCACAATCTTGACTAGGACAGATTGGATCCGCATAGCCGTCGAGATCGAGCTAAACTACACTTCTTTCGATGCATTCGTAGTATTACATGGTACCGATACCATGTCATACACTTCCAGTGCACTTAGCTTCCTGCTCGAGGATCTCGGTAAAACTGTTGTACGTCTTACGTCCTCCAATGATATGATCATCCTCATGCGACGAGACTAGATCCTCACCGGAGCTCAAATACCTCTCTCACAACTTCGAAACGACGCTGTCGACAATCTTCTTGGCGCACTGTCTATTGCAGGCAACTATATCATACCAGGTAATTCTAACATTTCTATCATGCAGCTGTAGTTTATTATTCGTTCTAGAATGCAGCTTATATTTCAATCACACCTTGTACCGCGGTAATAGAGTATCAAAGGCCTCTTCCTACGACCTCAATGCCTTTCACAGCCCTAATTTTTCCCCGCTTGTGAACGGTACGCGAACACACATATCGTCCTCGCAATGGTCACGAAGTTTTTTCTTTTTCAGTTGGAATAGATATAGTTGTTAACTGGAATGACGTCCTACGTCAGACAAGCCTTCGAAGATTCAGAGCTCACAAAGGAAAGCGTTGATATTTCTACTCATTCAACAATATTACTGACATCTCTCAAAGAAATGAGTCCTCACGTCGGTAAGCACCTACAGGACACATTTTCACCTAACCTGACACTTTCCAGCAACTCTCCGTCTTTTCCCAGGCATGACAGGCGCCACTGCTCGCGCATTCCTTGCACCGCCGACACGCGGTATCGTTCTAGAGACATTCGGTGCTGGAAATGCTTCCCAACGTCCAGATGTCCTGGCTGCATTCAAGGATGCATGTGATGGAGGCGTCGTCATCGTTGCCATCTCTCAATGTATCAAAGGGTCTGTATCAGGTGATTACGAAACAGGACAAACACTTATTCGAGCCGGTGTCGTTCCCGGCGGGGACATGACCCCCGAGGTGTGTCATTTTTTATAGTTTTTATTTTAGTTGACTGGCTATTGGAAAGTGTGCTCTTACCAAGCTTAGCTACCTTCTAGCAAAACCCGAACTTACCGCAGCCGAAGTCCGCTCACTTATAAGTCTTCCTTTAAGAGGCGAACTCACGCCACCGGTGCCATCTCTGGCTGCGGCGCCGTCATTAGACGGTGTGAACATAGACCTGTCTAGACTGCTTTCTCAATTTGTTCGTCTCTCTTCATCTGCAGCGAAGGCAGATATCCCTCAGATTGTGATCGGAGAAGAAGCACAGGACGCTGCAGCTCCGTGGAGCCGTACTGCTGCAGAGCGCGCGAGTACAGAAGCTGCGCTCTTACCGTTTCTCGTGCATCTTGCTGTTGCGCGGGATGACGTCGAGGGACTTGAGTTCTGCATTACTTCAGCAGGCACAGCCTCGTGTTCCGGTATGACTGAGGGAACGGCAGAAGTTGTCGTACCAGGAGGTATCGTAAATTGTCTGGAGGCGGGAAGTGGACGGAGTCCTTTACATGTCGCGGCATTAAACGGGAATATGAGGTGTGTCGAGAAATTACTAGAGAGCGGTGCGTTAGTGCATCTCAGGGACGAATTGGGACACACTGCTTTGTATTATGTGAGTGTCGTGTAATTTTACTTCGGGTTTGAGTGGCTGAGGTCAGCAGGCTGCACGTCAGGGCCATGGTCTCATTGTCGATACACTTGTGAGCGCAGGTGCGAATCTTGGGGGGATGGAGAACGAGGCTGGTTATGTGGGGCTTGCAGCGCAGAATGCAATTAATGCAGGAGATGAAGCTGTGGTAGAAATTTGGAGACGGGCTGGCGCGAAAATTATAGATTAGTTTGTAGTTGAGAAATTTTCTCCGCAACCCTGTGACGTTTCGTTCGTTTCGTCAGTGTTATGTACATGGTTTAGTCGTCTGTAGACGTGTTGGAGAAACTGATTCTGATGATACCGCGGCCAGGATTGCATCTGCGGATCCGGTCAAATCTCAGCCCGAAGCTAGCATCCTTTATTGCCGCACTAACACCAAGTACAACAGAGCGTAGGGCTCAAAACCCGTTTTGTCCTTCATGTAAGTATGCGTTTCCGATTCCGGCATCTTCGCTGAATGTCACGACACACGTGACCGACGCGTCGTGGGATCATGTTTATTTTTATTTGTCTTTAAGAGGATAGCACGCCTCGTGTTCCCCACAAAAGGGTCTTTCACACCTTTCACATTTCCCTTGGACCGGTCAGTCCGCCTTATATAAAGGTCTGAGTTCCGCTGGCGAAAAGATTGGGGCTGACCTTCTCTTCTCTCTATTTCATCTTGCAGCTGGTCATCGCTGGAAGATTCTAACCCCCGCTACCTCTCTCATACTCGTCTTTGGACTACTTTTGCACAACGATCAGATCAGATAACTGATTCCCAGGTTGAAATTTGAGTTCGTGTCAAGTTCGAGTCGAGAAAATCAGCACCATGGCTTTAACGATGGCAGCACACCCAATACTAGTCAGAGACCACGCATCGCGCGTAACACGGGCGGGATCCGTTTTCGCCGATACAACCAACTTGCACCGTCGTATCAAGTCCTCACCATCGACGAAGCACCATAACGCTCTTTTCCCATTCTCCTCCCGCCCGTGCAAAGCCCCACCCACCCTTTCCCTTTCAGCGACATGCGCTAGCTCCTCGCAGTCGCGAGCGCTCCTACCATCTCCCCCCGATCTACCGGATGTCCGGAGTGTCATACCCTTCCCTTCCACGTCACCTGCAGATGATGTTGCTAGCGTAATGGATGTTGATATGTTCGATGGGACAACCGATAGCGTTGATTCGCAGTCTTTCCCATCAGCTCTGTTTTCATCCTGTAATGGCACCGCCTCCCCGTGCTCTGCGCAAACCCGTCTTCGGAAACGGCGATCCCAAGCTATTGCCACGCTCTCCCAGCCATCGAGTCCCAGACGGGATAAAAAGGCCAAGTCAAGGGAGAGTAGCAGGTCCGGGAGTACAGACCCCGTTGTGCGCAAGCGGTCGCGTAAGAGTTGGCGCCAAGTCGCGGACTTGATGATCCTCGCTACCGTGCATCGCAGCCTCGTATCGAACTGCAGTACAGATCCGTGGGACTGTTTTCAGGGAGAGGATGTTGCGCCAGTTGATGCACAGACCCTTGAGGGGCAGGATGTGCTCCTGGCACGCAGGATCCAGACACGATTAATTGAACATGGATGGTCATTGGTAACTGATGGCATCCCAGAGATGCCTCGTGATCGTGACGCGTCCATCCCTTCTTCCGCGCAGGCAGAGTCATCCCAATCTATACACTCCGACACAGTCCTAAACCTCCATAGTCTATCATCTGACACGCCCTCACCACGATCATCCCCACCGCCCACAAGCGCTCCTATGCCCTCTGTCCTCACTATGCCTCAGCTCGTCGCCACACTGATGATGCGAAACAATGACCGATGTAGCACGCGTTCGCGCTCGAGCTGGAAAGCTCGCCGTGCTGATATATCTTCTGGCCATTTCGTCCAGCGGAAGTCGTCCCTGTCTGTGGCTTGTAGCTAGCAGACTTGTGCGTGCTGGCTTCCCTGATGAAGCAGAGATTGAATCTCCGCTGCCAGGCATTGTATCGCGCTGCTGATGCATCATATATCTTCGCCGCGGCCACGATGCATCGTACCTTTGCCACGATGCTTCACATCATTTGCCACGAGGCGTCATATATTTGTCATGAGGCATTTATCTTTTTTATGTATTTTCACGATGTTTAACGAGCGCTACGACATGTCATACTGTGTATTGATAGTCATCTAATTCTTCGCGGAACGGTGCTTGAGTACGTGTACCGCTAATTTGTAGTCTTGCTTGCGAGATTTACGTAGTGCTGTGCAATTCAGTCACGATATTATGATCGAGATAGAATTTTGGTCTGATTGAACTTTATTTTTATCTTCGTGCACGTGGGATGTGCGCAGTACTTCGTCGAACGCATGATTTCGGAATTAGGTTACAGCTCCGGGTAGTGGCGCAGCGCTCCGAGTCAGTGGCACCTACTATGCACCTAAGTTTTTTGTTCTTTGTCTGCTTTGTCTGAGTTACTATAGCATAAAATGGCGAACACTCTCAACAGGTGAGTACTACTACTCCATCAACTGAGAACTGATGCATCGGGCTCTGCTCGTTTCCGATGTCATCCTGTACATATTCACATACGTGGAACAACTACCGCCTACCGTTTACACGCCATCCGTCACGGCATCTCCGGGTCAGAAATGTCTTGCATCGCTTGCAGCAACATGCAAAGCCTTCTACGAGCTCGCGATGGACTTGCTGTGGGCTGATATATATGGGTTAAAGCCACTCCTGGGCTGTGTAATGAGGCTACATCCACTCGTGTATAGTTCATTGGTGAGTGCAGACTACTTTCATTATTTTCGTTCTTCGGCTGATCGACTCAACCTCTACTAAATAGTGGAAGTGGGGTCCACAGCCAGCAGGCGTCGAACCATTATCTGCTGACGAAACCCGTCAATTCTTGCGTCACTCCACTCGTGTTCGCTCGTTGATCATAGAACTCTCTGACGATGGCGCTGTTCCGCTCCTCTCAGTCATCCCTGCCGACGTATGCCTCTTCCCGAGGCTACGGGAGTTACGTCTTTCGGGTTCCAAACATTCAGAGCTATTCCTGTCCCACACCCTGCGCGATTGTTATGTATATTACGATCCAGAGGAAGCGATTCCTGGTACTGCTTTGCTGAATTTATCTATGCAAACAAAATCTTGACAATAACACAGTAGATCAACTGCCCATGCTGTCTGACCGTATCCGTTTGTGCAATCAGCTCGTAACTCTGTCTTGTCCACCCCTCGACTGGGCAACATGGAAGCACCTTTCCAACCTCCCTACCCTGGTGAAAATCGAAGTTCGTAGCAGTCTTGGCGTCCCTCCTTGGCTCGAGGAACAGCATATCTCACCATTCCTTTACCTCACGTCTCTTTCCTTTACGGACAGCAGTGCTGGATACGCGACCACCGTGATGCAACACATGCAATTCCCCTCATTGAAAAATTTCTGGATCGGTATGGAGACTTTGGCTTCGACAGAAGTTGAACCATTTTTTCGTGCACTATCCCAATATAAACAGACCCTGGAAACACTCACTATTATGTGGGAGGAATACGACGACCCCCAACGCAGGCCTTTAACAGCGATCCCACATCTCCTTTCCTTTTCCTTCACACAGCTCCGAAGTCTGCGACTCCGTAGTTATGTTTCCTGCATCTACCTTGACAACAACGTTCTCTTGGAAGTCACGTCAGCTTGGCCGCACCTCCAAGCTCTGCACATAGAAGAGTGCGCTATCTCTCCTTCCGTTACATTCCACGGACTACTCACCGCAATCCGTCAATGTCCTCAGTTGGAAGCGCTCGGAATGTTAATTGACACTGTGAATATCGACGTCGATCCTGACGCTGAGCTCATACAGCATACCTTCTTACATATGTTGCGGTTGGAAACACCCGAGTCTCCCGTAGGAAATGCTGAAGCTATCGCTCGCGTCATTTTCGATTGGCTCCCTTGTGTCTACCAAGTTGCCCAGTACATAGATGAATCGGATTGGGATGAAGTCAATGCACGTCTCGCATCGTTGTTATGTGACTGCTGCACTGCATGACATAGGAGCTTGAATACCTAACTTCAATACAGATGTTCTCGAACATCCTAGAGTGGCTGCATTCATTTCGTGTGCGTTCGTGTCTTTGTCGGTATCATGTTATGTTAGACAATGCTTGTACAATGTATAGATTATTGCAGGAAGGCGATTCAGACTGGCCGTACAATATATAGACGTAGTACTAATCATGACGCATCATGATCCAGGTGGTTTTTACTCATGATTGTTCTCTCGCTGTCGATTGAATTGATGTATTGCATCACTTCATCCATGGCCATCATCAACATGATGGAAAATTAAGAAATCCATATCTTTTCCACAATAAGTACCAAATAAGTACTTACTAATATTGGACCATGACGGAAGTTCCCGAGCGGCTGTTGACGATGTCTTTGCCCACCACCACCGATGTCGTGCTCGTCGACACCATCCAGCTCACGGCAAACATCGGCGCAGATTGCTGGGGACGCTTGCGCGAACAGCCCGTCTCTATTACCGTCCACCTGCATCTCAAGCCCTCCTTCCTTGAGATCTCCGGCCAGTCTGACAATGTCGTAGACTCCATCCACTATGGTCATCTCACGAAAGCTGTCTCAGCGCTCTCGGCATCTTACGCTGATGTTCGTGCACTCGTACATGAGGTCACTCAGAAAGCGTTCGCTCTGGCTGGAGAGAATGTGGACGCCGTGCGCGTCGTCATCGGCCTTCCGAAACAGGTTTTACTTGCGAACGACTTTGAGATTGAGGTGATTACACCGAGGGACAAAGACAGTTTGCAGCAGACTGCAAAGGTGTCTGTCAAAGACCTTGTCATGCCCGTGCTGATTGGCGTCAATCCCCCCGAACGCCTCGCAAAACAGAGGGTGATCACGAACATTACATTCTATGAGAAAGCTGGTATGCACAAAGTGGACTACCCTGCAATCATCAAACAGATATCAGAGGCACGTACTCTCTTTCTTCCGTTGATTACTGAAGAGTGACGATACTGAGTATCATCATGACAGGAAATCGAAAACACTGCGTACCTCACGCTCGAGAAATTCGTCCTGCACATTGTCCGCAGCTCATGCCTCGCATCTGATGCCATCGAAGCTGTAACAACACGATCACAGAAGCCCAGTGCACTGTCTTTCGCTCACTCTTCTGGTGTCGAGATGACCCGGTACCGCGATGCGTTCCAAGGATTGCAGTAAACCCGTGTAGGAAATGTGTGTAACCGATGTCATGTAGCCCATCACCCACATACTCATGCATGTCTGAACAGCCAACATGAAGGCGGGTATTGAAACGCGATCGTTGATTACCTCAACGTTAGTCAGGTATATTATCCCAAACCGTTGCACGCATGATTGATTACATTATTCATCTGAAGAGCGCAAATTTTAAACATACAAGATCGGGTTTTTCAAAGCAAACATCACGAACTCTCGCTGATCTTATAGACGATATGGAAGGAGGAAACGTTGAAACAGTCAGATTCAAGCACCACAAATCACAACAGCCTTTCCGTCAATTAAACATCTACACATACCATTTCTGATGCGCTGGAATGTAGTGAGAGGGCTAGCCGACTTAGAGCTCCTCCAGCGATAGAATAAGGCACTCGAGTTTCCTTTTGGCACCTCCAGGACAGGGCTCACGGAAGAAAGCACCTTCATTTCGCTCGTCCGCTGTGACTTGAAAGGATACCAAAAAAAATTGTGATTACTTTTACATGAGACCAAACCGTCTTCAACGGAAGTAGTTCCTACGACGGAACATTGTCTAATAAAAGACACTATGCCAACTTCATTTGACGCGGATTCGTCTAGAATCCAGACCAAGTCGGAGCATAAATAGGGTAATCGGCACCACTATGCGATCTCCAACTACTTGTCTGTGACGCTTAGCACTCCATCAACATACTTAGGACTGATGCATCAGGCTCTACTTGTTTCCGAAGTCCTCCTGGACATATTCGCACAAGTAAATCAAATACCATCTACTGGGAAAAAACCATTGTCTTGGACGTCCCTTGCATCGCTTGCAGTGACATGCAAAGCCTTCTACGAACCCGCGATGGATTTGCTGTGGGCTAAAGTAGATCGATTGCAACCATTGCTGGGTTGTGTAAGCAGGCTACATCCACTGATATATCATCGCAGCCGTCCGCCGGTGAGTGCAGACTAGTCCTGACTAACCCCGCTCTCTTCTTTTTTTTCGATCATTAGTTGACCGAGCATCTGATAATCAAATGTGTAGTGGGACGACACCTGGGCAGAAGGCATCGAGCCATTGACTGCCGATGAGACCCATCAATTTTTGCATCACTCCGCCCGTATTCGTTCATTGTGCCTACCATCTACTGATCGCCTTTTCCCGCTCCTCTCAGTAATCCCCATCGAGCCATGCGTCTTTCCGAGGCTGCAATCGTTAGCTCTTTTCTCTAATACACGTATGGGCCTATTCCTGCCCCACACCCTACGTCATTGTTCTGTATTTTGCCGTGAATGCAGATCCGCTGAAATCTATTGCAGTTCCTGGTGCTGCTTTGAAGCACTTATCCATCAAAGCTTTCGACAAGAACACAGCAGATCAGCTGTCCATGCTGTCGGACCGCGTCTGTTTGTGCAAGCAGCTTGTAACTCTATCTTGTCCATCCCTCGACTGGGCAGCGTGGAAGCACCTCTCTAACCTCCCTACCTTGGTGGAAGTGGGAATTCGTGAGGTGTGCGGCTATGACGCCCCTCCTGTGCCGTTGGATCGGCACATCGTCGATTTCTCACCATTCCTTAATCTAACGGCTCTTTCCTTCACGGTAGAGAGTCCTGCATACGTGATCACAATCTTGCAGCACTCACAATTCCCCTCGGTGAAAACATTCTGGATCATGATTGAGATGATATTTTCGACAGAGGCCGAAGAACTCTTTTGTGCGCTCTCCTGCTGCAAAAAAACCCTAGAACAACTCACTGTTGTCTTGAACGAATATCACGACCCCCAACACAGCTATTTGAAAGCACTCACACATCTCCTTTGCTTCACACAACTCCGATTTCTTCAGCTCGATTGTCTTGATTCTTGCATCTACCTTGACAACAACCTTCTCTTGGAAGCCACGGCAGCTTGGCCATACATCCATACGCTGAAAATAGAGGACTGCGGTATTCGTCCTTGCGTCACATTCCGCGGACTATTCACCGCAATCCACCAATGTCCACAATTGGAATCACTCCGAGTGTTAATTAACACTGTGAATATTGATATCGATCCTGATGTTCAGCCAACACAGCATACCTCCTTACGAACATTGGACTTGGAAACACCCGAGTCTCCCATAGGAAATGCTGAAGTTCTCGCTCGCATCATCCTCAAATGGCTGCCTTGCGTCGACCAAGTTAACAAAGTCGCGGATGATTGGGAGCCTTGGGATGAAGTCAACGCATATATCACATCTTTGAGAGATGTGCGGCGTGTTATGGGAGATGTATCGAATACCTGATTTCAATGGGATATGTTCATGTTCGGGATCGTTCTAGAGTTGCTACATTCGTTCGCGTCAATTCGTTCGTGTCGTTGTTGATATGGTTGCTTTTACCTATGGTTGCAATTGTTTTATCCCTTCCGACCGTTAAATTGCTTACACAGGTCTTCACGCCTTTCTGTAAAACATCTTCATGTGTTATGATCTACGTAGTGCAGTGCTATGTAATTCGAAGTGTGATGATATGATAGCAGAACTTACTGTATACCTCTACACGGGTGGATCCTCTCGAGGAAACAAACCCTTCAGCAATGAGTTGGAGGCAAAGAATGCAAGGACACAAGAAGTTTGCCAAGAGGCTGCGGTTGTCCATCCTCTACGTGGCACAAATATATCATCGTATATAACTACCTAGGGACACCACATATAAGATGCTCGTGTAGCCCTCCAGACTATATACAATGAGATTAACGACTTGGAAATCTGCAAAGAATCGTCACGCTTCGCAGCCTGGGTCAAAACGCGACTACATACCTTTCCTTCGAAGATGACGAGAAGATCCGCGAATCCGGTTCTTGCTTGTAAGCTTTCCCTATAGGAGAAAAATACATTAATTTTATGTGTTCTAGTGTGAGGATACACGGACGTGGATAATACTTCATCTGATGTGAAACCAATGGGAAGAGAGCAGTCGCGCCGAATACGTGAAGTTACAAGTTGATGAAAGTGACGCGCGTCTTTTGCGAGATGCATCGTGCATGATGGGGCCGTTAAGGAGTACGAGGCTTTGTACTCAGCCCTGTGCACATCTCTGATGCTGCGTGGGTTGGTCTAGGAAGTGGAGAGGATTGGATGTACTCGATGGTTGAGACAATGAAATGAGGAAACAGTCCAATGGCGTTGAAAGAGAAACTGCATCGGAGGGTGAGGGACAAAGAACACTACAAGCTACGATCAAATCATTTAATGTGAGAAGCGGTTAGCAAATATGCAAGGACGACCACTGGACTGACATTGAAGAAGTCTTCGCTCCCCATCTTGGCTAATCTGTTTGTAACATCGAGCTCTAATCTGAGCTATCAGCGTGGGTGGGTTGACCATCAGCCTCAGGATTTACAGCGCACGAGGACAGCTCAGCACGGCTTCTTCGAACGCATCCAAAAAATACCTTGACCACTCAACTGCAGTTTTGCTCAAGGAGGCAACCATGAATTCCACATCGACAAAGCTGTTCTATGCGGAAATACGATCCTGACATCAGTAATGCCTTCGGAAGATGATATCCCTAGTATCACAGCCATATCTTACTTCCCCAATAGCCGTGATGACGCGTATAAGAGGGCAAAAAGGTTGAGTAAGTGCGGGATGTCTGCAGGGCAAGAGACGCCGGTGGCATTATCAACAGATGGTCGATACACCAGGGCATTCGCGTACCCTGAGATGCAGCGGGGCACGGGGCCCCAGAACTAGATAGTACTGTCCAGCATAGAGTAAAAAAAAAACAGATGGTCGATGCTGCTGGCGATCGTCCATCTGCAGAGCCTTGGAAGATTGGAACGGAAACGGAGATTGTGAAAGCATTTCGAGAACACTCGCTAGAGGTGAGCTGCACACATATCTCTGCGGGCAGCACGCTACTGGTGAGTGGCTCAGATAAATCCTGATCATTAATATGGAGGAGCTTGGACGCTGTGGAACTCGTGGTTGGTGAGGGAGACTCAAATGGCCTTCCCACGAAACAGCTGTCGCTTGTATTTTCACGGTTCGTACTTGCAATACACCAAACAGTGAGCCCACATTCATATTGATGAACAGCACGTAGGCAATGATTTTAGATTTACATGGAACCTAGTTTTGAGTCCTGACTCTACCCCAGGGCCCAGTGATGCATCAGGCTTTACTTGTTCCCGAAGTCCTCCTGGATATATTTGCCTATGTGAACACAATACCATCTACTCAAACAACATCGACCCAGAAATTGCTTGCAGCGCTTGCAAGGACATGCAAAATATTCTATGAGCCTGCGATGGATTTGCTGTGGACTGAAATCCATGAGTTGGAACCACTGCTAGGCTGTGTAACAAGGTTACATCCACTGATATATCGTAGTAGGGGTACGACTTGGGTCAGTGCACGACTTCAGTATGTTTCTTTTCGGCTGACCGAGCGTCTACATAACAGCGGGACGATTTTATTTCATGGGCGAAAGGCGTCGAGCCATTATCTGCCCATGAGGCCCATCAATTTCTGCGTCACTCCTCCCGTATACGCACATTGAACATACAATCTGACGATCCCCACCTACTCTCTGTCATTTCCACCGATGCATGCGTATTTCCGAGGCTGAGGTCGTTAAGTCTTTCTACGACATATTTGGACCTCATTCTGCCTCACACGCTGCACCAATGTCATCTATTGACTGTCAATGAAGGTCTGCAATCTCTCGTGCCACGTTGCATTGCTTTGGAGCAATTACGCATTTATCCTCAAATGCGCAATGGTGGCAGTATGGCATATGAGCTATCCCTGCTATGCGATAGAATTCGTTGGTGCACGCGGCTTGTAACTCTGTCTTGTCCAATGCTCGACTCGACAACATGGAAGGACCTCTCCTACGTCCCTACCCTTCTCAAATTGGAAATCGATCAAGGGTATCCTTATAATGACTCTCCTTCACTGTCAGAACAGGATATCGTGAATTTATCATTCCTTAATATCACGAGCCTTTCCTTTCGACGGCTGGACGATGGCGCAGAGATCATCACAATCATACAACACTCACAATTTCCCTCACTGAAAGAGTTCAAGTTTGAAGCCAAGTATCTGATTTCAGGAGAGGCCGAGCGACTCTTTCATGCTTTGTCCCGCTGCAAAGCGTGTCAGACTCTAGAAAAAATCTCCATTTGTTTATTTGATGAATATTTCCCGGAACCCCAAGACGTCGAGACTTTGACACCAATTCCACATTTCCTTTGCTTCACACAGCTTCGAACCCTGCAGCTCATGTGTTACAATTCCTACATCTACCTGGACAATGAATTGCTCTCGCAAGCTATGTCTAGTTGGCCACACATCCACACTCTGGAAATCAACGACTCTGGTGACCATGTTCCTTCTTCCGAAGTCTCCCTCCGTGGATTATTCACAGCGCTTGGTCTATGTCCACAATTGCATAGACTACGAGTCCCGATCAATCTTGCAACTATAGACATTGATCCTGATGCTGAGCCAATACAACATACCTCCCTACGATCATTGATATTGGAGACATCGGAGTCTGAAATAGCAGATGCTGAAACTCTTGCTCGCATCATATCCGCCTGGCTCCCTTGTGTCGACCGAGTTCACAGCATGTATGGGAGTTGGGATGAAGTCAACAAGCATCTCAAATCTTTGACAGCGGCTACTGCGCTGTATGTTGCGGGAGCCTCCTAGAATACTTCACGTCTGGGAATGTTGTTACATACCTTTGCAAAGTTCTTTCGTTATTTTGTTGTCGTTGTCGTCGCCGTTGACTGTAGTTATAAACTGCTATAGTACCTGAACATACTTAATCGCCAGCAAAAACTCACCGGTTCACTGATTAGTATGATTTCCAACACAATTATTGGAGATTTGGAGTCAGGTGCGGGGCCAAATCATCTTCTATCACTGCTTTCTTCATTATATATATACATCTACTCTATCATTTCTAGTCACCCTGTTCCATGGTCTGCCCTGCCGATTGAGTCTCTTGTCTATTGGCTGTGTACTGTATCTGCTGACATGCTATCGCAGTGCATCTGCCTTCTACCCATCGAGACCACTCACTGGAGGTGAGCTGCATACATATCTCTGCGGGCAGCACGCTACTAATGAGTAGGTCAGAGAAATCCTCAGTGCGGATATCATTAATGTGGAGCTTGGAGCCTTGGACGCTGTGGAACTCGTCCTGGTTCCACCGACTCGTGTAGAATGGCTTTCCCACGAAACAGCTGTCGCTTGTATTCTCACGGTTCGTACTTGAGCTCGAGCCCACACCGATAAATAGTACGTAGGCCATGTTTTTAGATTTACATGAAACCTAGTTTTGAGTCCTGACTCTACCACAGTGATGCATTAGGCTTTACTTGTCCCCGAAGTCCTCCTGGAGATATTCGCCTATGTGAATGTAATACCATCTACTCGAGCAGCATCGACCAAGAAATTGCTTGCAGCGCTTGCAAGGACATGCAAAATCTTCCACGAGCCTGCGATGGATTTTCTGTGGAGTGAAATCCATGGGTTAGCACCACTGCTAGGCTGTGTAACAAGGTTACATCCACTGATATATCGTAGGGGTACAAGGGTTAGTGCACGATTTCATTACACTTTGTTCGTTTCTTTTCGGTTCACCGAGCATCTACATAATAGTCACAGCGAAAAGAACCGTGGGCGAAAGGCGTCGAGCCATTATCTGCCCATGAGGCCCGTCAATTTCTGCGTCACTCCTCCCGTATGCGCACATTGAACATAAAAATTACCCATCTCCACTTTCTCTCTGTCATTCCCCCCGAGGCATGCATATTTCCGAGGCTGAGGTCGTTAAGTTTTCCTGACACATATTTGGACCTCTTTCTGCCTCACACGCTGCACCAGTGTCATCTGCAATCTTTTGTGACACGTTGCATTGCTTTGGAGCAATTATGCATCTATCCTGAAATGGACGAGTATGACAATATAGCAAACCCGGTGTCCCTGGTATTCGATAGGATTCGTTGGTGCACGCGGCTTGTAACCCTGTCTTGTCCGATGATCGACGGGGCAATATGGAAGCACCTCTCCCACATCCCTACCCTTCTCAAATTGGAAATTGTTCACGGGTATGATGACCCTCCTTCGCTGTCAAAAAGAGATATCGTGAATTTATCATTCCTTAATCTCACGAGTCTTTCCTTTCGACAGCTGGACGATGGTGCAGACATCATCACAGTCATACAACACTCGCAATTTCCCTCACTGAAAGAGTTCAAGCTTGAAGCCAGCTATCTGACTTCAGAAGCGGCAGAGCGACTCTTTCATGCTTTGTCCCACTGCAAAGCGTGTCAGACTATAGAAACAATCTCCTTTTGTTTATTTGATGAAGATCCCGAAGACGTCGAGACTTTGACACCAATTCCACATTTCCTTTGCTTTACACAGCTTCGAACCCTGCAGCTCATATTCAATGATTCGTACATCTACCTAGACAATGACATGCTCTTGCAAGCTATGTCTAGTTGGCCGCACATCCACACTCTGGAAATCAACTACTCTGTTGACCGTGCTCCTTCTTCCGAAGTCTCCCTCCATGGATTATTCACAGCGCTCGGTCTATGTCCACAATTGCATACACTACTAGTCCCAATCAATATTGCAACTCTCGACGTCGATCCTGATGCTGAGCCAATACAACATACCTCCCTACGATCATTGGGATTGGAGACATCGGAGTCTGAAATAGCAGATGCTGAAACTCTCGCTCGCATCATTTCCGCGTGGCTCCCTTGTGTTGACCGAGTTCAAAGTCTGGACTATATGCGTTGGGATGAAGTCAACAAGCATCTCAAATCTTTGACAGCGGCTGCTGCGCTGTATGTTGTGGGAGCCTCCTAGAATACTTCACGTCTGGGAATGTTGTTACACACCTTTGCAAAGTTCTTTCGTTCTTTCGTTGTCGTTGTCGTCGCCGTTGACTGTAGTTATAAACTGCTGTAGTACCTGAACATACTTAATCGCCAGCAAGAGAGCTTACCGGTTCACTGATTAGTATGATTTCCAACGGAGTCAGGTGGGAGTCAAAGCGTCTTCTGGCTGTTTTCTTCATCATCTATACAAATCTACTCCCTCATGTTCCATGGTCTGCCCTTCCGATTGAGTCTCTTGTACATGTGTACTGTATCTGCTGACGCAGCACGCTACTGGTGAGTGGATCAGAGAAATCCTCAGTGCGGATATCATTATGTAATATGGAGCTTGGACGCTGTGGAACTGGTCCAAATTGGCTTTCCCACGAAACAGCTGTCGCTTGTGTTCGCATGGTTCGTCCTGACCGACCTTGTACAGTACTATTGCAATACTAAGCACCCTTGCGCGCGTGCGCTCTATTACCCACAATATCACAGCTGGTTATAACTTTGAGACCCCGCATGGTTATTCGAATCGTTCGCCTCTCATCACCATTCCTGTCACGCTTGTTCCGTCAAATTTTGTGGTCATGTGGCGTCTCAGTTGTCGTCACGCTTCCGAGTCCGTATCTATTCCTCTGTGTGAGTTTCAGGCATCCAGATATTGCTACTTGTATGCTTCTGCGCTAGTTGACTTCTCGCGCTCGTAACGAGGCGGTCTCCGACCTTGCGTCGAAGTCCGACAATTTTCCGGTTTGGTTCAGATACATTGAACAACAGACCATTGCAACCTAGTGTTGTTGGCAGAACTCAGAAGTTTTGTCTGTTAAAACTGGTTGAACCTGGTCCACGGCAGAACTCATGCGAAGGAAGGGTGGCAGAACCCGGCAGAACTCCGATATAATTTACATTTGATAACACAATTTGAATTCATTAAAACATCATAACATTAACTGACGTCCCTCAAGTAAGATGGTGCATGCTGGAGGATGCCCCCTCGTATCACTGATCAACGACAATTTCGAATGCCCGGAACGAGTTGAGAACAGCTCGAATCGCTACTACTGGAAATGCAAATATTGCAGCGACACTGATAACTCATCAGGTACTCAAGTCTAGGGTCGTGACAACAACCTACCCAACCGTCTTCCTCTTGAGCATGGATGATCCAAACTTCCGAAAGCCATCCACGGACCACACCGGACCTGTCAGTGCTGGACACATGCAAAGTTTCTAGCTGCATTGGAAATCTGGGTCTCTCCTAGGTAATCTTTAATAGAGCACTACGTACGCATTTTGAAAGCTATAACCCTTCACCTACTGATTAGCAGCTGTGACTTTTATAAACAGCTGCAGTTGAACCGGTTGCTCCTTTAACCACATATTGATTCATGGCCTTTTTTCGCTACCTTATCATCCTACCGCTCATTGCAGGGTGCCTCCTCCCTTCTGGTGTCCAGGCTCTCTGGCCCATTCCAACTACTCTCGAAACCGGGCTGACCACCCTCAAAATCTCCTCCGCATTCTATTTTGACGTGCAGGTTGAAGGCGCGCCGTCGGATTTACGTGACGCGGTTGCACAATCACAGTACTATCTCGAAAATGACAAACTTGGACGTCTGGTCGTAGGTCGCGGCGCGAATGACACTGCAGCATTTGCCACCGCGATGACGCTTTCAAAGTTAACGCTGTTCCTCGCGAATGGAGCTGCTGTAGAGCCCATTTCTTCAGAAGCTGTCAAGCCCCTGGGAACCCGTAGTGAGGAGTACGCACTGGTCATTCCAGCAGACGGCTCGGCTGCTACGTTGACAGCGAACTCGACGTTGGGTCTGTACAGAGGACTCACCACTTTCAATCAGCTTTTCTACTACTATGGAGGAGTGACTTACACTTTACTCGCCCCGATTTCTATCAAGGACACTCCTGCATATGTGAGCAGTTATCACTGACACTTTAACGTCAGATGCATGAACCCATATACGTAGCCTTTCCGGGGATTAGGACTGGATACCTCGAGACACTACTATCCGGTCAGTGACATTCAGCGAACTTTGGACGCGATGAGCTGGGTGAAGGCGAGTGTTTTCCTGGTATCTTGTCTTGTCGTCCCTCACAAGCTATACAGATCAACACTTTCCACTGGCATATCACGGATAGTCAGAGCTTTCCACTCGAAGTCGCACAGTATCCCGAGCTCGCCATCAAAGGTGCATACTCTCCTCAAGAAGTTTACACGGCGAGCGATGTCCAATACATCGTGCAGTATGCTGCTGCAGTACGTGTTTCCCTTTACCACGGTCTGTTGTTCGTTGATGGTGTTCTCGCAGAGAGGTATCGATGTCATGATGGTTAGCACTCATCAGTCGATTTTGCAAATAAATTCTCAAACATTCTACTAGGAAATAGATACACCCGGCCACACCGCTATCATGGCAGCCGCTTACCCCGAATATGTTGCGTGCTTTGAGGCTAGTCCATGGGCATTCTTTTCCGGCGAGCCACCTGCTGGCCAGCTTCGTTTTGCACTCCCAGAGGTCGCGAACTTCACTGCTTCCTTGCTCACCAACATCGCAAAGACCCTCCCTTCGCATTATTTCAGCACCGGCGGCGATGAAATCAACAAGAACTGTTACACCAATGACCATCCCACGCAGCAGCAGCTTAAGAGGACTGGCATGACGCTGAACGGTGCTCTTGACACGTTCACACAGATCACTCATGGTGCACTGATTGCCCAGGGAAAGACGCCTGTCGTATGGGAAGGTATACTCTGCCCTTTCTTTGAATGACAGTATCAAATGAAGACGGTTGGTCATTCAGAAATGGCCCTCGACTGGAATGTTACACTCTCAAACGAGACTATTGTGATGTAAGTATGACAATATCATGATCTGACTCCGCTGATTCATCTGTATTGAAAGGGTTTGGATTTCTTCTGCAGATGCTGCAGCATTGGTAGAAAAGGGTTTCAGGATCATCCAAGCACCATCAGATTACTTCTACCTGGTCAGTTGACGAGTTTTTTTCTACAGAACACGATGTCCTTATTATCCTAGGATACTGGTGCTGGTGAGTGGCTGGGAGACAACCCAACTGGGTTAGTCTTTATATCGTCGAATGTACTCGATCTGAACTGGCATCCCCTGGGAGAACAGAAGTAGCGGCCCCTTCAGGACCTGGTCCGAGGTAAGTATGAATGTCGAAGATGGCCACGCATCTCACAATGTTTTGTTAGGCATATACCTTTGATCCATTGGCAAACTTGACTGAGGCGCAGTACGAACTTGTTTTCGGAGGTAAACACGATCTAGCCTCGAGGTTAAATCGATCTTTCTGAGCAATCTGCAGGCGAGCAAATTCTATGGAGTGAACAGTCTGGTCCCCAAAATGTCGACCCAATCGTGTGGCCACGCGCTGCATCATCAGCAGAAATTTTCTGGAGTGGGAAGCAGCCCACTGGCGCTGCACTCAACGTCGCCGAGGCACTTCCTCGTTTGCATGTAAGTAGTGTTTCTTGATGTGGAAGTACTTGATGATATATGAACGATACAGGACGTCAGGTACAGGATGGTACAGCGCGGCATCAATGCCATCCCACTCCAGCCGCAGTGGTGTGCGTTTCGACCGGACGCATGCGATATGAACGCTTGAATCAGAACTTGATCCGAACTGGCCTGCGCTGTTGCTTACAAGATGTGACAGCTCTCGTTCACCACAAACTGACTTATAGTGAGAAATTTGTGCCTCGGCTTTGCAAGAAGTCCCGCGGCGAAATGGAAGTTGACGAAATGTTCGAGTTATGGATGCACTAAACAATGATTAATGATTCAAATATTCATGAAGTATCCACATAAATTGTATCCACACTACGTGTATATATATAGCGCTCCCACATCGATATCTTGACTGCAATTCTGAAAATAGCAGGTAACAGCACGGGCGGTCCCACGCAGGCAATGTTTTTAGATTTACATAAAACCAAGATTTGAGTCCTGACTCTACCGTACCAGTGATGCATCAGGCTTTACTTGTTCCCGATATCCTCCTGGAGATATTCGCCTATGTGAACACAATACCATCTACTCAAACAACATCAACCCAGAAATTGCTTGCAGCGCTTGCAAGGACATGCAAAATCTTCTATGAGCCTGCGATGGATTTGCTGTGGACTGAAATCCATGGGTTAGAACCACTGCTAGGCTGTGTAGCGGGGTTACATCCACTGATATATCATAGGGGTACAAGAGTCGGTGCACGACTTCATTACGCTTTGTTCGTTTCTTTGCGGCTGACCGAGTGTCTACATAACAGCGGGACGAGCGTGTTTACTGGGCAAAAGGCATCGAGCCATTATCTGCCCATGAGGCCCGTCAATTTCTGCGTCACTCCTCCCGTATACGCATATTGAACATAAAAAATGCCCATCCCGACCTTCTCTCTATCATTCCCGCCGAGGCATGCGTATTTCCGATGCTGAGGTCGTTAAGTCTTTCCAGCGCATTTTTGGACCTCTTTCTGCCTCACACGCTGCGCCGATGTCATCTGTTGACCGTTGACGAGGGTCTGCAATCTTTTGTGACACGTTGCATTGCTTTGGAGCATTTGTACATCCACACTGACCCACGACTCGAAGATGGCAGCACAGATCAGCTATCCAATAGGATTCGTTGGTGCACGCGGCTTGTAACTCTGTCTTGTCCAACGCTCAACTTGGCAGCATGGAAGCGCCTCTCCTGCCTCCCTACTCTTCTCAATTTGGAAATTGATTATGTCTCTCCTTTGCTGTCAAAACAAGATATCGTGAATTTATCATTCCTTAATATCACGAGCCTTTCCTTTCGACGGTCGTACAATGGTGCAGACATCATTACAGTCATACAACACTCGCAATTTCCCTCACTGAAAGAGTTCAAGCTTGATGCCAAGTATCTGACTTCAGAAGCGGCCGAGCGACTCTTTAATGCTCTGTCCCACTGCAATGCGTGTGATACTCTAGAAAAAATCTCCATTTGTGTATTTAACTCTAAACGTCTACCGGAACCCCGAGACGAGGAGTTTTTGACACCAATTCCACATTTCCTTTGCTTCACACAGCTTCGAACCCTGCAGCTCATGTGTCAGGATTCCCTCATCTACCTAGACAATGACATGCTCTTGCAAGCTCTGTCTAGTTGGCCACACATCCACACTCTGGCAATCAACTCCTTATACTATTTTTCTCCCTCCGAAGTCTCCCTCCATGGACTATTCACAGCGCTCAGTCTATGTCCACAATTGCATACTCTACGAGTTCCAATCAGTATTGCAACTATCGACGTCGATCCTGATGCTGAGCCAATACAACATACTTCCCTACGATCATTGACATTGGACACATCGAACTCTGAAATAGCGGATGCTGAAACTCTCGCTCTCGCTCGCATCATTTCCGCCTGGCTCCCTTGTGTCGACCGAGTTCAAAGTATGGATAGAAGTTGGGATGAAGTCAACGAGCATCTCAGATCTTTGACAGCGGCTACTGCGCCTGGAGCCTTCTAGAATAGTTAAGTAGGAATACCTCCACGCCCGGGAATGTTGTCACATACCTTTGAGTTCTTTCGTTCCTTCGTTGTAACTTGTCGTTGTCGTTGTCGTCGCCGTTGACTGTAGTCATAAATTGTATTACCTCAACATACTCAATCGCCAGCAAGAACTTACCGGTTCAGTGATTAGTATGATTTCCAACACGATTATTGGCGTGAGGTGGGGATCAATTCATCTTCTGGCAATCTATGACTGCGGCTTTCTTTGTCATATATACACATCTACTCTATCATTTCCAGTCACCCTCATGTTCCGTGGTCTGCCCTTCCGATCGAGTCTCTTGTCTATTGCTTGTGCACTGTATCTGCTGACATGCTATCGCAGTGCATCCGCCTTCTACCTTCCCATGGCCGTCTTAAATGCCCGGTCTCATACGGAGATCAGGTTGGCCAGCATCTGCCACATCCATGAACACGTTATGTATTTACAATTTGCAGGTCGTGAACTGTAGTGTCCTGGGCGATATATAGTCTGCATACTTTCCTGTGTTTCCGGACACTCATTGCATTCCAGCCTTTCTTGAATGTGAGCATGACGCAGACGTCCGAGTCCTTCCCTGCAAATTCTCGTGCCTAGTAGTTAAACAACGGAAGTTACAGCGACGCGAGGACAAAAATTGCAAGAGGGATGCTCAATTGTACAATAATATGGAGCTTGGACGCTGTGAAACTCGTCGTGGTTGGTCCCACGAAGTGTAGAAGAGACTCTTTCATACTTGGTTTTGGCGTCATGCCGTTGCTTACAACTTATACAAGATGTGTACAGCTCTCGTTCACCAAAAACTGACTTATATCGAGAAATTTATGCCTCTGCTCTGCGAGAAGTCACGCGGCGAAATGGAAGTTGACGAAATGTTCGAGTGGAATCCGTACCACGTGCATATGATAAATATCTTGACTGGAATTCCGAGAATAGCAGGTAACAACACCCGTCAATATTGGTCCCACGCAGGCAATTTACATAAAACCTAGTTTAACTTGTGAGTCCTGACTCTACCGCACCCCAGTGATGCATCAGGCTTTACTTGTTCCCGAAGTCCTCCTGGAGATATTCGCCTACGTGAACACAATACCATCTACTACTTGGCAAAAAACAGAGAGATTCGGTTATGTGAACACAATACCACCTACTCAAATAACATCGACGCTTGCAGCGCTTGCAAGGACATGCAAAATCTTCCACGAGCCTGTGATGGATCTGCTGTGGATTGAAATCCATGGCTTAGAACCACTGCTAGGCTGTGTAGCGAGGTTACATCCACTGATATATCGTAGGGGTACAAGGGTCAGTGCACGATTTCATTACGCTTTGTTCGTTTATTTTCGGCTGACCGAGCATCCACATAACAGTGGGATGATATTTTTTCCTGGGCGGAAGGCGTCGAGCCATTATCTGCCCATGAGGCCCGTCAATTTCTGCGTCACTTCTCCCGTATACGCACATTGAACATAGAAAGGACCCATCTCCAACTTATCTCTGTCATTCCCGCCAATGTATACGTATTTCCGAGGCTGAGGTCGTTAAGTCTTTCCATCGCATATTTGAATCACTTTCTGCCTCTCACGCTGCACCCACGTCATCTATTGAACATCGACAAGAGTCGGCAATCTTTTGTGACACGTTGCAGTGCTTTGGAGCATTTGTACATACACACTGACGGCTATTATGACATCGCAAGTCAGCTGTCCCTGCTATCCGATAGGATTCGTCGGTGCACGCGGCTTGTAACTCTGTCTTGTCCAATGCTCAACTGGGAAACATGGAAGCACCTCTCCTGCCTCCCTACTCTTCTCAAATTGGAAATCGATCAAGGGTATGATGACACTCCTTCACTATCAAAACGAGATATCGTGAATTTATCATTCCTTAACATCACGAGCCTTTCCTTTCGAGGGCTGGCCGATGCT
This sequence comes from Suillus discolor, assembly GCF_016758755.1. NCBI lineage: Eukaryota > Fungi > Basidiomycota > Agaricomycetes > Boletales > Suillaceae > Suillus > Suillus discolor. The sequence continues at coordinate 180,231 of NW_024541317.1, forward strand.
GCAGAGATCATCACAGTCATACAACACTCGCAATTTCCCTCACTAAAAAAGTTCAAGCTTGCAGCCCTCTATCTGTATCCAGAAGAGGCCGAGCAACTCTTTCATGCTCTGTCCTGCTGCAAAGCGTGTCAGACTCTAGAAGAAATCACCATTTGTTCTCCTGATGAAGAGCATGGACCCTCAGACAGCGAGCCTTTGACACCAGTTCCACATTTGCTTTGCTTTACACAGCTTCGAACCCTGCAACTCTGGTTTTATAATCCCTGCATCTACCTGGACAATGGCATTCTCTTGCAAGCTATGTTTAGTTGGCCGCACATCCGCACTCTGGAAATCAACTACTTAGATGACTTAGATGATCATCATGCTTCTTCCGAAGTTTCCCTCCATGGATTATTCACAGCGCTCAGTCTATGTCCACAATTGCATACACTACAAATTCTAATCAATCTTGCAACTATCGACGTTGATCCTCATGCTGAGCCAATACAACATACCTCCCTACAAACATTGGAACTTTTGGATATATCCCAGTCTCAAATAGCAGATGCTGAAGCTCTCGCTCGCGTCATTTCCGCCTGGCTCCCTTGTGTCGACAAAGTCAACAGCATTGGTAGCACTTGGGATGAAGTCAACAAGCATCTCAAATCTTCGACAGCGGCTACTGCGCTGTACGTCGCGGAAACCTCCTAGAATGGCTAAGTATGGAATACCTTCACGTCTGGGAATGTTGTTACATACTTTTAGTTCTTTCGTTCCTTCGTTGTCGTTGTCGTTATCGTCGCCGTTGACTGTAGTTATAAACTGTATTACCTTACAACATACTTAATCGCCAGCAAGAAAGGCTCACCGGTTCACTGATTATTGGCTCAATTCATCTTCTGGCAGTGCTTTCTTCGTCATATATACATCTACTCTACCATTTCTAGTCACTCTCACGTTCCGTGGTTTGTCTATTGCCTGTGCGCTATATCCGCAGTGCATCCGCCTTCTAATACCTTTCCATGTCCCGGGCCCGTCTTAAATGCTCGGTCTCGTACGGAAACCAGGTCGGTCAGCAACTGCCACATCCGTGAATCAATACGCTATGTATTTGCAGGTCGTAAACTGTAGTGTCTTGAGCGATATATAGTTTGCATACTTTCCTGTGATTTTCCGGACACTCCTTGCAATCCAGCCTTTCTTGAACGTGAGTATGACGCAGACATCCTTCCCTGCAAATTCTTGTGCCTAGTTAAACAACGAAAGTTACAGCGACGCGATGACAAAAATTGCAAGTTGTAGAGGACGAGCATTTGGCGCAGGAGTATCGCTGTGCTTGGCCGGTCACTGTTCCTCAAATGAATGTTTGCTCTTATCTCAATCACTATTATCAAGCATCAAAGTGGACCGAGTCTCCTATCTGTGTTGTGGGTGCTCGCCATGAATGGGATTCCGTGGTTGTGACCTTCTCCGCTACCGATGCACCTATTTTCCATCTCGAGACCCTCCTTCTCCTTCTCACAGGCTGATTGATCCAGAAGCGCGTTATGCAAGGTTCGTCTGCCACGTTCCCTTTCGATTGCCCGATCATTAATGGCCTCAGTGCTTGAACGCGCACGTGTTGTTGATTGCAGCAGTGACCATGGACCGCCACGACATGAACGGAAGGGTAGGACACATTTCTGTCGCGACTTTAGGCTTCAGAATTCGGATGAAGCCACCATAGGAACCTCGTCTCAGCTCCCAGCTGTACTAATAAAAATCGCCAGTTCGAGAGCATTAGTAGCTACATACTTCTAATGCCGCAGGGTTTCAGGTCTTAGATTTTACGAGATTAGCCTAGGTGCATGAAGCACTCGAGAAGAAACGGACATGAAGCCAGAACTTGAGAAGATATCCCGACTTTCTTTTATTGATCATCGTAGAAGCTTCATGAAATACAGTCCATCCTCTATATGTTTTTATGAACGAAAGCAACAGATTGCTCGAGTAGTGGGCGCAAATCATCGGAGACTGCACGTACGTGATCAGAGGAGTCGGGGAGTGATGAGTGCCCTTTTACGTGACCACCCTTCTGACATACTTCGGCTCCTCAAAGCTCCCAGAAGCAAGGTACGTGCAGCTAGCGCTGCCGCGAATAACTGAAGCGAATTGAAGTGGAAATTTGAGACACTTCAGTAGACTTCGATGAGTCAACGAAGTTATTTGAAGTGCGCTTCGTGGCGCGCGACACAGAGAAGTAGGATAGGTTGACTCTAGCAGCTAAGCAAGTTCGTCGACTCCGAACTTCTCTGCTGCAATGAGCTCATCCGAGTTTATGGCATTCCTAGATACCGGTCAGTATCATAATAAGATAGGGCGTGAAATCCAGCCGGTCGTGCCAGTGCTTATAAGGAAACTTAAGTATCTGTAAAGCTTCGAGAACGGTTGATGCTAGAGGTCAGCACACCGATCTGTGCATGCCTCTTTGCTGGAGGAGAAAACTCATTCAGAAGGGGACAGGGTGAAGCCTGCGTGGAAAGGCCATCGTGATCCATTGTGATACAGAAAAGCAGCGAGAATATATATTCTTTTTGCAACGAAATATTATGTTCATTTGATGAATGGCTAAAAAACTCAAATAGTGCACGTACCTCCAAAAACGAACGATATCAGCTGTGCGTTTAGCCGTAGCATCAAGAAGCGCTGTATTTCTCGCTCGGCATCTGCAGCAGCTCGACATGCTACAGGGGGGTCATATACTAGACATATACATGCAGAGGTGGATAGAGGTTTCGCAAAGTCCTGAAAGAACCTTTGGTGTCACTAACGGTGAAACTGGTGGGCCATGACTGTGTAAAGTTCTTGGACCTGAGGTACAAGCGAGTACTAACGAAGTCAATCAAAATCTCACGTTTCGAAGTGAAGCGAATTTACCTCTTGAAGTCACTTCACTTCGGTAGCAACAAGTATTACCGATGTAGCGTAACATAAGCACGTAATGACAAGACCTCGAAAACCTTGTCAGCTGCAAATTCGCCTCTAACTTACCCGAGTAGTAGGAACAGCGACGGCAAAAACCTCTTGACCACGAACAGGACAACTTCCTGGCGCTCCCCAACGCCAACGATGATTCGCCTATACGAAAAATTCATTACCTATCTCTTTGCTTGTTCAGAAACCCGCCATCGGTATTCATGTAGCTCCTAAGTCAAGTTTCATCACTGCATACGGCGGCGTGCGCCCTTTAACGCACCAAACTCCACTTGTCCGTCACTTTTTTTGCCCTCGGCGACTGAGGGTGCGCTTTTGGCGCCGACAATGCCGGACACGCTGTCACCGAGTGATTCAGCATCGATGTTTCTGGCCTCAACCGTATCTCCCCCAGGTATGGAGGATTGTGCTGCTCGTATCGTATCAGCATTATTACCGCCAGGTATTGTGAAACATGAGCATGTGTCCCCGCCCTCATCAGCCCCAATCACTCTCGCACTCGTGAACAGCAGCGATGACTTGAACATGCCGCCCGTTCCGGGATTTTTCGTTGAAGTTGAAAAACATAGAAACATGCCTCCTTCATTTTTTTGCTTGGAGGCAGCACCAGGCTTCATGAGGTTGTAGTTGGCCTAGCGCCTGATACAGGAGGATGCAAGTTGGAAGTCAGGTGTGGTAGCCTGGTCACGGCGGCGGGAGACTGCAGGTCGGGCATGGTGGGCAAGAGTAGACGCGCAATGGGCGCGATGGCACGATGCTTAACCTTATACACGAGCAGAAAATACCTTACCGAGCGGTGCTGAAGGTCTTGACCTGTCACGGTACTACTATGATGTAACTGCCTCGTTTTCGGGAGCTTGGGGGAGCCGAAGTACTTCGGAAAGGTGACAGGGCACCTAGTACCACGACTCGTCGGGGACTGCCTTCAAGGCGCCATTACGGCAATAAAGCGTTCCGAGAGATAACCCTATGGAAATCAATTAATTACATAAATTAAATTCTAATTCTAAATTTGGACTTAAAAACTGCGCAATCTCCGCTTTAAAGGGTCTCATCACCGTGTGCAACAGCGACCAGACGTAATTTCTTCCATTCTTCGATTTTCATATTAGCTTGAATTTGTACAGGCATAATCTGGCACGATGTCGCAGTGGGGCCAGCCGGGATTTCAGTATCCCATGTCCACAGGCTATCCAGGTCAACAGCAGCAACAGTTTCAGCCTGGCCAGAATCCTCAATTTCAGCAACAACCCAGTTTCCAGCCTGGAGGAATAGCTAGTGGTGGTTTTCAGCCTGGTGGAATTGCTCCACAGCCTACTGGGTTTCCAGGCGTACAACTGCAACAGCCTTACCAGCAGCCTCAACAGACAGGCTACCTGGGCCCGGGTCCCTCTAGACTGGGTGTCTTGCAAGCCCAGCCTACGGGTTTTCCAGGTGGGAGTAGCTTTGCGCAGCAGGCTCGTCCACAGCCTCCGCCTGTTCCGCCCATTCCAAGCCAATTCCAGCAGCCGCCTCAGTTACACCAACAGCCTGGGTTCGCAAATCCACAGCGTTTCGGAGGTCCGTCTTCAGGATTCGGTGGAAACCCAGGTCTTGTACCCCAGCCAACCGGGTTTGCGGGTCGTACTCCTGCGCCCTTGATACCCCAAGTAACTGGCTTTGTAGATCCACGGTTGCAAATGATGTCTAGCTCGTTCTTACCTGCCAATATATCTGCACCATATGGTGCAGGAGGAATTCCCCAGCTTGCTGCCCCTCCCCAGCAGCAGTTGGGTGGTCTATCTTTGCAGCAGTCCTTCCAGCAACATAATCAGGCACGAGGCATAGGGTCTGCACCCAAGATCCCATGGACGCTCTCCAAAGCCGAAAAGAAGCAATATGACCAGATCTTCAGATCCTGGGACGCCCAAGCACTGGTTTCAATCAGCGGTCAGACCGCACTCGAGGTCTTTGGCCAGAGTGGAATCGAAAGAACGAACTGGCTCGCATCTGGTGATTATCAAATTTTTTCTTATTGTGCATCAAGTCTCTAATGTCTATGCAGGACCCTTGCTGACGCTGATAACCGCGGCAAGCTCACCTTGCTGAATTCCATGTCGCAATGGGCCTGATCTACCGCAGTATGTCCTTGCATTTCCTCTCTACTTTACACCACTGACGCAACACCAGAACTTAATGGCATGACATACCCGACGAACTCCCACCCGAACTTATCCCTCCTTCCTCTCGAGATCTTGATACTTCTGTTAATTTTCTCAAGGACATTCTCAAGAATGATACACGCGCCCGCTCTCCATTGGGTCTCGACACTCCTGTCTCGCGTCTCAAAGAACGTTCATTCAATTCTACATCTGCACCAGGTGCTGGCGGGCGACAAGATTGCTACAGTCTACAAGCATACCGATGCAGAGCCCCCTGGCGGGTTCTACCAGCCCCGCAGCAGCACATCGATCGCAGCACTGTGCGCTCGCGTAATGAAGACAACAGCCCTGCCGCAGATATGTCTGATATAAAGCGTCAACTTGCCAACACGCAAAAGATGCTCGATGCAAGCGCAGTAGCAGATGCGGGCGATGACGAACTCGATCGTGAGATGGGCGATCTGCGGTACCGTATCAAGCGTCTGCAAGAAGATCTGGACTACGTCTCCCGCGGTCCGAGGAGCGCGAGCAAAGAGGAGGAACGTAGGAGGTTGGAGAGAGAGCTTGTGCAGCTCATGCACGAGCGCGTACCTGAGCTCGAGCGCAAGATCGAGGACCGCCAGGCGAGGAAAGAGAGGGAGAATCGCGAGTATGCCAGAGAGCGTGATAGGAGGAACGAGAGATCTGGTCGGTTTGACGATACAGATGGCGGGCATTCGCCTTCCTTGGGTTATCGAGATGATGACCGTGATAGACCTTATTCTCGCAGTGCATCGAGGTACGATAGGGATGACAGAGACTACGACAGGGATAGGTCGTACCGTGACCGCCATGGTGACCGCGATGTGTCGACAACAACGCGTACTTCCGCCGCCACCGCCTGCTGCTCCAGCAAACAACATATCGCAACCACCACCAGCCCCTAGCCGCTCGCCTGCTTCAGGAATGAAAAACATGACACCCGAAGAGCGCAAAGCATTTGTCCAAGTCCAAGCCAAGAACGTCTTGAAGAGCGTATGCAAGCTCTAGGTCTTTCTACGCCATCGTCGACTGTATCACCTACCTTGGGTCTCACCGTTGAAGACAGACTCGCCCAGGAGAAGAAGGAAGCGGAAGAGAAAGCCAAGGAAGCTGAGAGACAGGCTGAAGAGCGCGAGAGACTTAGGAGAGAACGACTTGAAGCGAGAAGGCTCTTAGGGAAGGCAAGGCGGCTCCTCAGCTTACGCCTACCGCGCCAACACCTACTACTACCCGCCCCACCTCCTGCCCCTGCACCCAAGATTGCGTCACCAGCTCAGAAGCCCCGTGCACCAGCACCACCCCCACCAAGGAAGGGCTTTGCTCTTCGCCCATCTGCAACTTTATCTTCTTTGCCCTCGCCTGTTCCTGCTCCCCAGCTCCAGCACCAACACCTATGTATAATGTAATTCCCACACCAGCTCCCGTAGCACCTGCTCTTTCACCAGTACCTGCTGTACCCAAGAAGACCCAGAGGATGCAGACTTCAAAGCCCGCGAGGCAGCACTTCGCCAGAAACGAGAAGACCACGCTGCCCTCCTCCGCAAGCTTGAGGAAGAAGAGGAGAGGCGCGTCGCGCTGATGAATTATACCTGGCACGCCGAAAGCAGTTCTTGGCTAGTAAATCTGCCGTGTCCCCCATCACGCCTGCTACACCTACGTCTCCTGTCCCCCCCGCCGCAGCTTGCTTTCGTTCCTGCTCCGCCGCTGCCACCACCGCCTGCTCCTCCAGCAGAGCCCAAGTCTGGGCCCGAGGAAGTGGCGCCTACTATTACTACTCCTCCCACCACCACCACCGCCCGCACCGCCTGTAAATAAGTCGAGTACCCATCCCTTCAGTCGAATGATGAAGGAGGGGGGGATCTACTGTTTCAACCCCTGCAGCAAGCAACGGTGGCAGCAACCCCTTCTTTCTCAACAATTCTGCACCTCCACCTACTACACCCGCTCCCCCAAAAAGTCCTGGACCTTCGAGCAAAACGACCTACAACACGGCTGGAGGTGATAGCGAAGATGACTGGGATAACTTAATGGAAACGAAGAGAATGATAGTAGTGATGAGGAGTTGGGTTCAAGGGACACGCGTATGGTTTGGCGCAGCAGCTGTTTGGGACCTTGTTGCCTACAAGGCCGCAATCTGCTGGACCTGAGAAGTCTCGAAGTCCTGCACCTCTGCTGCCAGCTTCTGCACCTTCTGCACCTCCGCCACCACCCGCACCCGCTGCGCCCTCTCCACCATCTGCACCCCCACCACCATCAGTCAATATCGCACCCCCAGCTCCAACCGGTGATCGCAGTGCCCTCTTGGACGCTATCCAAGGAGGAGCAAAATTGAGGAAGGCTGTTACTCATGACCGTAGTGCTGCAGCAACCTCTGGCAAAGTCATCGGCGATGTTACTCCTCCCGTTCATATCAATGCTGCACCCCGTCCGGCGTCGCCTCCCGCTGCCATCGCCCCTGCAGCGTTTGTGCTTCCTTCACCCCAAGAATCCATCGCTGAGGCACCCCAGATGAGCAGAGGGTCAACTTCAGGACACAGTAAGAAGGAATCGGTTGACTGGTATACTGGTCTTGCTGCTGACCAAGGCACTGTGCATCACTTACCAACTACTATTGAGGAGGATGAGGAGCCGGCTGAGGAGATATCTGTGATGCCAGAGATTCAAGGGTCTGAGGCAACGATTGATATGATGGATGATGTTGATAGATCTACTGGTGAGCAGTCATGGGGTAGGGGGGGAATCCGAACTGATTATTTTTCAGAGTTCCGTGTGTGGTCGCTTTACCCGTATGAGGGACAGAGACCTGATGATCTTAGTATGATCGTTGTTGATCTGTACAACTGATTGCTGATTATTTTGTCAGGTTTTCTTGAGAACTTGATCATTACTGCTCATCCTTCCAAGACAGGAGGCGCCTGGTGGTATGGCACCGTCGTGAAGGATGGCAAATCTGGATTCTTCCCACAAACATATGTGCAGAAGGTGGAACCAGGTGCGTAAACCTCGATGTACCTTTCTTTCGATATGTTCATCACATATGTAGTGAAAGCAACTGCGTTGTACTCATACGCAGGGAAGAACGCAGATGAGCTTCCCTTTGCCGAAGGCGACGAACTCTCCATCATAGATAGAGGCGAAGCGGATTGGTGGAAAGCTGAACGAGACGGAATTGTCTTCATCGTGCCGGCTGATTACCTGGAGATAGTAGAGGGTTCGTGGATTTTGTCGCCTCCCCCTTGAGTTTTCCTCTTAACCTTGATCGCCGTTGGCAACTAGACTAAAATCTATTCTTTTGCTTTTCTTTTACATGTACAATTCGGAAATACCATTTTCGTTGTTAACAGCCGCCGGATCTCCACCCCTCCTGCGCGTGATCCCGCATGAGAAGCCGTCGACTAACATTGACAGCGCCGAACGTCCTGATATATCGGGAGCAGCAGCTGTCAGCGGATCACCTGATGAGGACGACCACGTTGACAGGTCTTCCGATGAGGGCGAGGACTATTTTTCGATGGACGAATCAGATGACGAATCAGATGGGTCTGAAGACGGGACTATTGAGGACGAACACGCTCGAGAACTTGAACGTCAACGAGTGTTGGAGGCGGCGGGTCTGATTGTAGATACGAGCTCGAGTGTGACAGCGCCGCCTAATCCCCCAGTACAGAAGCGCCGCCATCCACCCGTGACTCCTCAACGGGTTTCCATAGCACCAGTGGCTTCGAAAATTCTTCCGCCATTGCCGACTGTTGACTTGACAGATACTGAGCTCGATTCGACGTCTCATCTGGACGACGCTTTCGATCGGTACGAGGTTTTCAAGAAGACGAATGGGAACTTCAGCAATAGGATGTCTGTCTCATCCTTTGATACCTCTCCTTCGTCACCGCCGCGCTCGCCCGCTGTGTCTTTGGCGCCTAGTCTCACACATCGAGATTGGGAGAGTCGTACATCGCAGTTTTTGAGCTTTTTGGGGAGACATACAAATAGGTCGAGTACGCCGGAACAAGAAAAGAAAACGTTGGTCATATCTGGTCCTATCGTCAATACGCCTGCTGGTGGTGAGACTGGAGATGAGAGCCCTAGTTTTGGCACGGTGCGTGTCTTTTTTGCTATTACCGGGCGCCGTATTGAGGTGAGTAGTCATGGGCGAGCTTAGTGGACAAGTCGGCACTTGAGGGTATTCCTAAGATGGAGCGGCGACGACAAGAGGTGAGATTATGTTGTAGTGTGGTTGCTGTGTCTCACGATCTGCAGGCAATTTTTGAACTTATTTCTACCGAAGCAGATTACGTTCGCGACCTGCAGCTCATCGTTGAAGTATGGTTCAAAGTGCTATTAATATTGTGGTGTTCAGATTGCTCACGTTACTATGACAGTTGTTCTACTCCCGACTTATGGGCACGCTCGGAGAGAAGGCGACCACTGTTATATTTGCCAACATCGAAGACATACTACTCACTAATACTGTACCTTCTCAGTGCTCTCGCTTATTGGCTATGACTGACAGCTTTGTAGACATTCCTTTCTGTTCTCGAAGAACGTCAGAAAGACTGTCGGCTCTATATCGACCACATTGGCGATGTTCTGGAGACTCACATTCCTAACATGCACCTTTATCTGGTACATACTTCCTTAGTCTGCGCATCGTTGGTATTCACCGTTTTTAGTCGTACTGCGTGAACCAGCACAATGCTGCCAAGGTTCTTCAGTCCATGAGAGACAGTAATGCTGACCTTGCTACTCAACTTCAGGTATGCTACAAACGTTTTGTTAGGTGTTTACTGACCTTTCTCTCAGCGCCTGCGTGATGACCCTTCTGCTCGAAATCTTGATTTATCACATTATCTCCTCGTACCCAGTACGTTCATGCGGAGGCGTAATAGCCGTTAGTAACTGACTTTCTATTCCAGTGCAACGCCTCACCCGATACCCTCTCCTAATCCGCCAAATCCTTCAATATACGGATCACTCCTCGACGACTGATACCTCCATCCAAACCGTAACTAACGGACAGCCTCCAGCAGTCTCCATCCAGCTCCCAGGCGATGACGAGGAACGAAAAAACATCAGTACTGCTTTGAAAGCAGCACAGAAAATTCTAGAGCATGTGAACGAGACGATAAGGGAGCAAGAAGGGAGGGAAAGGCTGGGTGAGATTAGCAAGGATCTGTGGATTGGACAGGGGTGCGTATTTTCTTGCATATTTGCTCCTGATGGCGCTGAGTTGTCTTCTCAGTCACCTTGATCTAACTGCTCCAACACGCCACCTGGGACCGCGAAAGCTTCTGAAGGAAGGGATAATAAGCAAAGCAAAAAGCGGACGCAAACTTCGTCTGTTCCTATGCAGCGACATTCTCGTGCTGACTCATGAAGGAGGAAAGGGTTTATATCGTGTTGTGAGTGTTTTTATCGCCATTACCGGAATTTGAGTAGGTGCTGACGTGTGGGATAGCCCATACCTCTCAACGAGGTGCAAATAAAGGGGTCGAGAAACGAGCGAGGTTCGTAATATTTCTACCTATCACGACCTTGAGTTCACCGTGCCATAGAGGACTCTCTGCTTCGCCTGCACCTTACTTACCCGCGTGGTGGCGATACCATTGTTTTGCGAGCGATTTCAACCAAAGAAGCTCTATCGTGGAAGGATGCAATCGAGCGCGCTAGTCGAAGAGCCAAGGATGGAGAGCGACGGGCTGTAAAAGCTCTGCGTGCATCATCAAAGACGGACCTACAACTTTAATATCTACACACATTTATTAGACTTCTCTGCTATTGTTATGATCCCGTATTAACTGACATTCAGCTACCTATTCCTAGACAGCATCTTATCAATTCGATCTCATTGCTGTGACCACGGACGATCATGCGATGCATACGTACTTGAATTGTTCTGAAGTGATTCGGCAGCTCCGGCTTTCTGGTTGTGCAGCGACTCCCCATTTGGGATACCCTTAATACGCTACAGTACAGCAAATGAGCGCCCAGTCGTCTCTCAATGCTCAACCGCCACCATAGCGAGCCTATCTAGAGCAGAATGGATTCTTTAACGCTTTCCACTCTCCATTGCTTCATAGCTTGATCCTTTCGAGACCCAATGGGAGTTCTTCACACAAGCAGTAAGAAATTCAGAAGCCTGCTCGTGTTACTGGATCATTCTGCAGCAACTTCCTAGCCGTATCCTATGATGGCACATAGACAAGGAAGATGAGTTATAGATGTTCATACTGTCATATTTATTTTGCTAGACCACAACTGACCGAAATCAAGTTATACATCGCACGTAGGCAGCATCGCTGCGATCTTGTCCTTCCGCTGTCTAAGAAGATCGATCATGGTCTGTATGCCCTTCAACACGCCCTCATCAGGACCTGCCCCATCGATAAGTCGGGTATGTGCGAAGTCTATGAGAGAAAGGGAACACAAAAGAGCTTGGTGTTCCTCCTCTTCCTCTATCGCTTCGTCGGGTATAGACTCCAGAACAATTTGTCCGTTTTCATCTATCTCGACCTCTACTTCGTCGTCGTCGTCTTCTTCTTCTTCTTCACTCGTGGCGGTTCCGGAAGGCATGGAGAGTGTCTTCCATGCACGTTCCCAGTCTCCCTCGTACACTATGAGAATACTCCCACCTACCATGCGCATCTCAATGTTCGCTATGGTAGCTTTCAATTCTTCTAGGTCGGCTTGAAGTGTAGTGAGAACGCAGTGGAGGAGGATAGCAGGAAGACCAGATTGTGGCTTTGACACGTTTGAATCTGATGTCTCAGTAGAGTTCGGTGGTGTTGGATAAGGTGCAGATGAGACGGGAAAGAACATCTCAATAACGTCAGGAAGCTGTTCCTTCTTGATCGATCTGCCGTACGACTTGGGCGTCAAGATAGGTTCGGAAGAGTCATTGCCGTATACCTTCACCGATTTCAGCGTTTAATCTGAGTATTAAAACCATGAGCAGGTACCTGAAATCCTGTGAAGCGAACGCCCGTTTCTCCGCTAGTAGTATTATGAGCGACTTTAATCATGCGCGCTTGCTTTTCAGGAGGCGCATCTTGATCGTAGAGGACGGTCCCAAGTTTCACATCCAGAATACAAGGCTTCACAAAGCCGTACGCAACATTTTCAAGGACGAGGCGCTGTGCTGGACCAGATAAGAAAAAACGGGACGCGCTGACAGCAGAATCGGATTGACATATCTTTATCCTCTGGCACTATATTGCCATGTACGGGAACTATTTCCATATTTCCATCGCCAACTGCATTTAAATCTTTGAGTTGCCCCTCGAGCTTCAGCACGCCCAAAAACTTTGGGGTCCAATTTCTAAGCTTCAAGAGTTCTTCGTGATCGCCTGCTGCGGCGATTCGTTGATAAAATTCAATTTCACGAGGAAGGGCTGGTTTGATCAGAAGGGAATCGTCTTCTGATGTCTCAATGCCTGCATGGCCACCTACTTGAGCTGCTAGAGGGCGGGTGGCCGCTATCGTTGGCCGGGGCAGGAGCGGAGAATTAGACATGGACGTAGAGTAGCACGTGACCCAGCGTGTTTCATTTAATAATAACAAGGCATTTTACAAAGGCGCGTCAACTTTCAAGGTACACCGACGTCGATAGCCTTCAATCACTTTTTTTCAGTGCTTCCAACAATGAGCAGACGTGGAAATAATGTTCGGGGACCTACATCTGCATTGACTGAGTTTCTTCGGGTATGTTTCGGTCCCCCTAAAACATTTGCATCGCTTCAATAAAACTTTGTTAACAGGAGTCAGGTATTAATCCTACTACCATTGCTCGTCGAGTGGCTACCCAGAATCAGCCTGAGAGCCGGTCACAAGATCAATCTGTAGCTGGTCCGAGTAACTCTGGGGATAACGTGGAAGATGTTCCAGAAGAAGAGCAACCGGAGGAAAGTGCTCCACAGGCGTCGAATGGCCGACGTGGTCGAGGCAGGGTAAGTTGTTCATATGAAAGTCTTTCATCGTTGAATTGATTCTTTGGTTGAATAAGAACACTGGCTATGCCTCAGACGAGCTCGACGAGCCTGCGGAAGAATCTCCTGTTAAAAAACGGAAGGGTACAAAGGGCCGAGCGACGGCCACCGCAAAAACCAAGGCCAAGAAGAAAGCGAAAGACGATGGTGAATATGAAGGCTCCTCTGAGGACGAATACCGGGCAATGTCGAAGAATCTCTGGTCAGTGGGTGGAAACAGTAGTCCTAAACCTCCAGCTGGGAGCTTCGAAACCTGCGCGAGATGCGAAAAGCAGTTCACTGTGGTATGATTTCGTTTCACTCAGAATACTCATGACATAACATTGCGTGTAGACAAAGTATACTATGGCAGCCAATCCGCCTCCTGGCTATCTCTGCCACCATTGTGCCAAGGCTTCTGGTACCGACCCTTTCAAGAAGCCCGTAGTCCCTCGCAAACGCGTTAATGTCACGGAAAAACGGGATGTTATCAGTTATCAGGAACGCCGTTTTCCATCTCTTGCGGCAATATGCATCGAGGTGGGCCATTAATAACTTTTCATTGTCAAGACGACTGAACTTTCATGGCACAGCTTATCAGCCGCTACATTAACGATGTGGAAGCTTTGGGTGATATAGGTGCTGTGAACATGGATGAAATTGCGAAAGCTCTCTCTAAGAACCGTGGTCTGTGAGTGATGAGTATGGGATACTTCTCGGAGATTCTCACAGCAGAACGACAGCACTCCTGAGAATGCACATTTGTTCTATGATGTGCTCAACAAGAAGCTGAGGTTCTATGATGCAACTAGTATGTTTCACTATCCTTCTGCTCGTACCGGTTCACCCAAGCCTTTTTGTTCAGATTTGACTCCAGACGCATTGACAACCCTCGCTTCCCTCAACCCCAACTTGACTCACTTACATCTTGATTATTGTGGGCGTCTCACATCGCCCGTCCTTTTAGCTTTTTCCACTTCAATGCCGCAGTTGACTTCCCTGACACTCCTTGGCCCGTTCCTCGTACGGGCTGAAGCCTGGATCGAATTCCTCAAGGCTATGTCAGGCTTGGGAGTGTTCAAGATCACGCAAAGTCCAAGATTCGATTTAGAATGCATGCAGACACTCGCAGATAGCTGCAAAAATATCGGAGAGCTCTCATTGAGGGAAATTGGTTTGATGGACAACGAATTTGCAGATCCTTTATGCTCTCTACCGCCATTGAAAGTGCTAGATTTGGCGTTTCCAGGAATAGGCATAGATGAAGACGGTTGGATGAAGATCATAGAAAAGCACGGGAGCACTCTTGAAACACTTGATACCTCAAAGCATGAAGGATTCACTGACCATGTCCTCCAGGAGAGTGTCAGGAAATACTCCCGTATCTTGTTCGAATTAAAACTGGACGAGTGTCTTAGTCTCACTGATGGAGGCGTGGCGCAATTCTTTGGCAACTGGGCTTATCCCATATCCACTCTGAAAGACGAAGGCGACGATATGGATGTGGACGCTGACCCTGTCGAAGTCAGTCTCACTTCCCTCGAACCATTCACGCCAAATCCACCGTTGCGCGTACTGTCTCTTGCCCGAAATCAGGAGCTCTCAAGTGCGGCACTCGCAGCTGCCATCGTACATTCTGCGCAGTCACTCACGTGGTTGAATGTGAATGGACTACGCAGCGCTTCCTCTGAAGCACTTGCACAACTCAAGAGGGCGAAAGAACTGCGCTATCTAGATGCTGGGTGGTGTCGGGAGCTAGATGATTTTGTGATGAAAGATGTTGTCACAGTGTGCACGAAGTTGAACGAGATTAAGGTGTGGGGATGTAGTCGCGTAAGGGGTGTTGGTTGGGGTGTGAAGGTGAGCCAAGAAGCTTCGTTTACGTGTTTGCAAACTGATCTGACCTCACAGAGAGCCATAAAGGTTCATGGGATCGAACCCAGCGGGGGCATGTAAAAATATCGTGTGGTTACCTGGTGCCAGCATTGCATGTACATGCTTGAGATGGTGTAGTTATTTACAGGTTTTTCGGCCGCCTTTTTCTCGTTGAGCACACTGAAGCCTACTTTCATTACTGACAGACAAGCCAATGACCGTCTGATATTTTGATGTGGAGATTCGCAGGCAGTTCATGAGGCTCGTTTCAGAGTATTGATATATAATTTGGTAACAGATTAAAAACACGCGGCTTACTGTGGAGATTCGCTGCCATACCCTCGCACAGAAAGCGGCGCCAAGCCCATCAAGCATCTTGCTGCAAAGCACTCACAAATTTGACGGCATTTGAGCTATCTTTTCATTTCCGAGTTCGTCGGTTGCTCCTCGACATTTAACGTTCAACTTTGACGGTGAAAATGTGCATCTCAACCATCATGGGAGGGCTTGTGCATCCGAAGGTATGTGTTTTATCTCGATCTCTATGTACTTTCATAAAGCGCATCAACAGGAACCTCTATCCATTCTGCTTGCCCCACCAGACACTCAGGCCGCTGCGATCCCAGAGCACGTGGAACTGTACAATGACCCAGGACGCGTTCCTTCAAAGATTGATCCACCAGTTGGAGCACTATATGAAGATGAAGATCCTTGCCAGTGAGTAATCATCCCCATGGTGGGATCTCTCCCCCTCATCTCCACCATCTGATAGAGGGTCTGGACCCAAGCTCTGTGTGGCGTTCGTCGGAATGGGATCGCAACATCCAGCCATGGGTCGCCAGCTCGCGGAAAGATACCCTCCATTCCTAGCTTCCATCAAGGAAAACGATAGGATCCTAATGGAGGTATATGGCCAGCCATCATTACTGGACCGCACAGGCCTCTTCATTCCGGGCGCCGAGTGCTCACTGAACGCCAGTGGTACCTGGTCGTTAAATGATGTCATTCTATCGTTTGCATACGTACAAATCGCCCTGTGGGATCTCATTCGCAATTTGGGATTTAAAGCAAATTTCGTTATTGGCACAAGGTATTTAATCGCATCGATCAGAAGTTGAAAATGTTATTAAATGGGCGTTCAGTATAGGGGAGATAGTGATGGGTTACGCGGCAGGCCATTACGATAGATCAACCGCGATCGGGATTGCTGCAGCCTTCGCTACTACCATGTCTGAAGTCGAGGGAAATGGTGCCACCATATTTGTCGCCGTCAGCCCACGGCAAGCACGGAACATCATCGGTGACGTGCTGCTTCAAGCAGGGGCGACATCCGGCCTCTGGATTTCATCCTTTCATTCTCCACATGCCGTTGCCATCGCTGGCACCCATCCCCTTATAGACGCCTTATTCGCTTTCCTAAGCAACTCCAAGACCTTCTCAAATACATTTGCGCTGCGGCTCCCTCAGCTTGGGTGTGCATTCCACACACCATTGATGGAACCAATAGAGGGGCCGTTCAAGGCAGCACTGGAGAATCTAGACCTAGACCGAAAGTCGGATGGGGGAACACGTGAAGTGCGAGTGATGTCCACCATTGACGGTGCTTGGCTCAATAGGCCGCTTGATAGCGACTACTTCTGGGACAATGTTCTCCGCCCAACGAGATTTGGGGACATCGTGCAGAAGCTTGTTCATGACGAGGGCGATAATATCATTATCCTGGAGATCGCTGCTCACCCAGCAATGAAAACTTGCGTAGAACAATGCGGAGCTCGTTATGTCGGGCTAATCCGACGCCCTGCCACGGACTCCTTGATCGATGGATCAAATGAATGTATTCAGCTTCTTGAAGCGGTCCAGCATCTTTACGATGCTGGGTTCAGGAGCACACTCCCGCTAGGGGTGTTTGAACAAGCCCTTCGACTTCTTCGTACCGGTAAATAGGCTACATGATTCGTTGTAGACATGGTGACTCGACCTACCATATTTTGGCGATTGACGCTGATATAGCTGCTTCTTAGATGAAAGAGTTTAGGGGAGCGTGTTGTCCGAGTGTGTCGTCTACATTATAACGCAAACTCGCTAATACTGGGTATATTCACGCTCGGATCCAGCCATCTAATGTACATTTAAATTTTGGAATAAGAATATGCCTCTGGCTTTGCGTTGAACCTGTGTTGAACCAACCGCAATTCACTGGATCAAAGGTCGGTGAAAGGGCTCAGGTCTAGTATGGACATAGTATAAAGACAGTTATTCGGATAACTACCATGGCTACTACTTGTACCCGTGGGTTGCTTCAGACTCAATGTTAAAGCGGGATGTGGGGACAGTAACAGGAACTAGTGGGAAGGAACGAATAAGTGCACTGTTTAAGTTGTGACTTTTCCCTGGGTCGACTGGTACTGAACTCACGCTGCCAGAGTATCCTTGGAACTGGACTTGTCGGCAGCCGCTGATTGTGATCCAATGCAGATTGAGAGATATCCACTTGAGAAACACACGACATTAACTGAAGACGAAAGTGCCTCCCCGAGATCATCATTTGGTGTCCATACCTATGGGTGCTGGCGCACTGAACGCTGGACGCGTAGCCTGAGGGGGCAGGTAGTACGAGGTACAGCTATAGAGTACATTGTAGACTCGTAACCAGTCTTGACTACGTCTTTGAAATGTTGAAAGCTTTGCTATGCGTCTACGCCACGCTGGTCGGGAGCTCAAGTACGACCTGGTTGTAATTGCACGTTAACGAATTACTCAGGGGCTATATCCGCTAGGCATATATGTCATTCATCAGTCCGAGCAGGTAATAGATGACTTTTTCTTTCCTTCTCGATATCAATTAGAGTATCGATCCTCATAATCTGACATAATAATCGCCTCCAGGGCACCGAGTTCGCGCACCGCCATGACATTCTGTTAAAAAGTTAGCTGAAGCACACAGCACAACGTGAATCAAATGAGATGAGTGTGGTATTGCTTGAAAGAAGTCGCACAAAAACAACAGAAAGCAAATAATCAAAGAACCAAAAAAACGTGCACACTCACATCTACCAATTCGTTGGGCACAGCATTCAGCGCCAACTGGCTCCACCGTGCCAGTCCAGGCAAAAGGCCTGCCAACCGTATCTTTATCTCCTCCTTCGTTTCCTCTTCCACAGTCAAATCAATCGGATTGGTCGCTGACAGCCCATCTGGGAAGTTGGTCGAGTTCGAGTCTACGAACACCTTCGCCCGCAGTCCGTCGACTAGCACTATCGTGGCGCGGTCGAGCGCAGCGCTGAGGGCATAAGCAAAATCTGGGCCGGACAGATATGCTCTGGTCTGTGAGAGGAGGGAGGAGAATATTGGATCATTGAACTCGGCGCGAGGTTGCGAGGTCGGGGGTGGGGGCGTTGTATTTGGGGCAGGTCGGCTGGAGGATGGCGATGGGGAAGAGGAGGGAACAGATGAGGGAGGAGTTGGAAAGATACCTGCACGAGGGGTGGGACCGGCAATCGGTGGAGAGTCATTGCTGTCGCGTAACGATGAAATGGAAGAACCAGGGAGGGGTAAAATTTTAGAGGGGACTTGGGAGAGAGCACCACCTTGTGCAAGTACGTGGGCTGTTGTTTCTGGAGTCGGTGGAAGGAGAGAGCCAAGAAAGCTAAGTGGTAGAGTGAGTCAATGAACCCGGCCGTGAAGCAGCGAGAGGGACTCTACTCACCGGCCAGGTATGCTTGCTCTATCGTCACCTGTACCGTCCCGCTCAACGCGTCGTCGAACATCAAGGATTAGTACGTGGAGCTCAGAAGGTGACAATTTTGTCTTGAGAGATACTCTGACATTAAAAAATTAGTAAAATACGCGTATACACCTACCTGAAGAAAGCACATACCCCTCAAAGACGGCTTCGACGCTACCTTTCACTCTTGCGGCTACATCCTTCCATCCAACGTGTAGTATCCACCAGCTAAGTGTCAAGAACCGCATCTCGGTATCGTCTGATACGCCTTCCACCTCTTCATCCCAGTCCTCTTGACCTGCAGACCATGCTGGCCATATCATCTCCACGTCAACAACACGAGATACAGCCTCACGGAAGATAAGACCAGAGAGTGTAGGTGCTGCCTCACGCATGCGTTCGGCGCGTTCAGCGGAAAGGACCGAGGCTATGTAGCGTTCACGTGCTAAAAGAGCCAGCTGTATGCTCGTGAGGAGGGACAGCAAAGTGGTCGTATAGAGTGTCGTCAGTGTACGTGTCAATGCTGATATATTGTGTGAGCAAATTGTAAGGGATACTAGATATGACAATGTACTTAATATTTTCACTTCCTTCCATAATTGTGCTTTCGTTCGGGTGCTACTCTCACTCATGGAGGAAACCATGGAAGCCTTTGGTTCCTAGTTTGCGCATAAATAGAGTTTTTCATATTCCGGATCCGAAGAGCTCACATGAAAAGGGGCACCAGGGTTGTAGCTCAGTGAGGAACTAGCGGTGGTAATTGAGTCAGATAGTTGACTACCAGCAGAAGCAAGAAACTCGTGAGGTTGCTGTAGCTGCTCACTCGCACTCCTGTGTGATGAAAAGCTCGAAAGGCGATCGACCCAACTGCCTGTTGAAGCTGCCATATTCGATGATGTTTCGCCATCAATGCCTGAATAGGACGACAATGACATAGACCCAGCATCCGAGCGCATATCTGAGGTGGAGCTAACTTCGGATTCGGAATGAGACTCTGGATGTTGAAAGCGAGATTGAGGACGGGACATGCGTGACAGAGATTGAAGCTCGTTGGTAAGTGACTCGACATCCATCTCCTCGAGGATTTGCTCAGCCAGTGTAGGGATAAGTGCCATAACAGTAAAACATGCATCATCATGAGTACTCTGAAAGCGTCTTCGAAGTCTAATAACAATGAATGAGCAGGTAAATCAGTAACCTTTGACAAAGTCAGCGAACATACGCCTCTCGAGCAGCTCTGCCTCTGACAACCTTTTCTTTGACCTCCTCCAGTCTCTCGTTAACATAGCAACTCACAGCATAGGCTCCACATAGAACAACCGATGTCCCAAATAGCCCACGACGCCGGTCGTACACGTATTTCCTTGCAGCGTCGAACATGAGGTCACAAAGAGGAAAGTTAATGGATGATGTAAGCATTGGGGTAGTGCTCGTGACCGAGTCTTTTGTTGCAAGCGCAATCATGATTCCAGTCTGACTTACTATCTCCGCAACATCGTATGGTTGGAGTCCAACATTTCCAACACCTTGCAGGCGCATAATATTGGCACTGAAGCTAACCTCAGATTGAACGGAAATTCATTATGGTGATGTTCATCGAACCTACGAGGCTTTTGATGTTCAAACTTCAAATCATACAACCGTGACAAGACCAATACGCCGTATGTACTTCAATGGCATATCATATTCAGTGTTCGAAATATTCCTCTATTACAAGTTCTCCATTACTCAAGCGGCAGGGAATTTTGTTCAGAAGTAACATTTCGGCTAATCAGCAACGAACTACTTTATATTGTACATCAACCACGCTGTGCATGCATCGCAAAATCAGGAACACGACTTACTGCTGTGTCTTGGGACTTAGATTTGATGTAAATGCTTGACATTTATGAATTAATCCTATCGAGGCCTGTGAGTGTTGGAGAAATTGTGCAAAGAAAATTATTCATACTCGCTCTTCTCAGGTTCTAGTGTCCCCATCAACAACATTTTTCTTGAGAGAAGCCCTGCAGTCAGGGGGTCCGCATATAAGATCGTCATCCGCGCTGACAGACAAAGATGCCATCAAAGCAGTAACAATAGCAAAGATAAAGAAACGCATTGTGATATATGGTATGGGGAGTAATAAATGCGAAGGGAAACATTGCTGGCTTTTATGTCCTGACACTAGCATTCTGGGCACGACTTCATGCAGTGGGTTTAGGCAGAACGTACTATCCGAAGAGACGTCACCCGCGTGCCAGCGGACCTCAAACCAACAGCTGTACGGTATTTGCGATCTGTCGTGCGCAAGAGCTCAAAATTCCCGTAGCATAGGATGCTGGACTTTTATACATGACCGCGATGCTACTGGCTCTCACTCTGACAGTGTTGTGAGCAGAACTTTGCAGAACCATGTTCTGCCAGTGTGGTAGGTGGCAGAATCAAGGATAGGAGGTCCAAGTATACTCATTAGACCACTAGATAGCGAGTCCGAGTCCTCGCATCGTGGTTCCGTGACCATTAAATTGTCTACCACTAGGCTGCCGGCACTAGTCCCTTGTCAGCACACGATGATTTCGCAAAGTCGAACGTCCTCTCTTATAATACTTCCGTCCCATACACATTCCAGTCCAAGGCAAATTACCATTTTCCATGCATTGATTTTTTTTCCCATTACGGATGTATTTTAGTCATTGGTAGAGAAGTCTGCTATTCCAGCCGGTTCTGCCAGACCGGTTTAGGCAGATGCGGCAGAATGTCAGACTACAGGGTATCACATTGAATGGTGTTCTAACTTTAACCTATCTAGAAAATATGCAAGAAAGACGATGGCGATAGGGGGAGCAAAAGGCCAGACTGCTCATTAACAACCTCAAAGCATATAACGGTTAACCTGTGCTGCAGGCCATTGTCGGGTGGAAAAGCTGATGGATTAGTAGGATGGTGGGAAGGCCTTTCATCAGCGCTGACGGCCTTTGAAAGCACTTGCAAACCACTCTTATCCATTGTTCTCCATTCCGCCGACGTCGAACGCCTCTTCTCGTATATCGGTAGTACTCGGTCTTCAGTCTATCAAGCGCTGCAATTTTTTGGTAGACACATTCGAAGCACTGGTAAAGATTCAAGCGAGTCTTTATTACCATAATAATAATCAGAAGGCCATGGCTAATGGAAAGCCAATTCGCCAATATTTCATGTGTTTGGTCCAACCCACGAAGCGTTTGATGTTCAAGCTCACAAGTCACAACAAGATCGATAATACTTATGTCGTAAGTACTTCGGTCACATATTATGTGTTCAAATCAAGATCATATATCGAGTGTTTGTTCTTCTAATGCTTCCATTGCTCAAGCGGCACTGAAAGCAAGCATCTCGGTCAAATGAGCTGCCTGAGTATCATGCATCAACCACATTGTACCAACGCGTTACCAGAGAAACGACTCACTGTCGCGACTTGCTACTCCGGCTTGATTTTATGACGCAATACACATGAATATAAATGATTCCTACAACGCCGGTGAGCCTTGAGGAATACTGAATGCGAGCTACTCATACTCACACTACTGGCGATGTATATCGGCTTACATGACTGACCAAGGCAACAATCTTGAGTGGTTGCGCAAAAAGTTGGGCATGCACTGACAAATGCAGACGCTGTCAAAGCAGCCACAACGGTGAAGACGAAGGAAAAATGCATGGTGCGATGTGACACAGGATCAATAAATGTGGGTGGGAACAGTAGGAAGACTACTGCTTTATAAGTGTCGCGTTCAGAACTTTATGACTCGGGTTTGGATAGAACCTATTATACAAATAGATGTGATTTGCATGCCAGCAGGCCTCAAATTTGACTAGCTCTGTCACCGATATCATGAGCGTAGGAATTTGCACGCTGCCGTGCTCTGAAGTTGAATCCTCTCACCATACATAGAGTCTTAAAACTCTCCAAGTCCAAATCGCAAACGGTATGGCCACCGCATCACCCAGCATAGTCTCGTCGATCATGATGTGATGATTGCTCACCTTAATGAATTCAGTCGTACGCCAGCTGGTGTTCACAAGGTCTGTCTCTAATTTAGTAAGACTATTGTTGTCTGTTGATATTTTCTTTTCGGTCGACACGTCTTTCGCGTTCCCTGAGAAACCGGTGGAAAATCTGGTACTCTATCGATAATCACACTGCAGAACAGTGAAGTCAAATTTTTTGGTGGTGATTTCGAATGTCAAACTGATTCCGATTGTCAATTTGGTAAGGGCTGCCGACGCACCTTCTTCATACACGGCACACAGCGTGCTACCACTACGATGTCAAATTGGCTAGAAGTGTGCGAAAAATGATTGTTAGCGAAATACCAACAAGGGCGGATAAGGATGATATAAACGAACAATTGTCCCAGTCGATAGGTTACACTGACCATACTGAAAGAGATTCAATCTTGCAGATGGTTGCATGATTATTAGAATTTCAGTACGAAGCAGTCATGTAATAACTGCACCGCTTATGATCTACTGTGAACATACTAACCCGTGGGGTTTCACCAAGTCGGCTGATGTGTTGATTATTGCGAGAGTTGCCAACAGATCCTCGTTCCTTGAGATGAACCTGCACTTGGATGTTTTTCCGTGCCTTTGGGTCTGTAAAAATATGTTTTAGGCTCAACGAAGGACGAGTTACCAGAGTGTACCAACATTCTCAAACTCTACAAGTATGATTTCTTCCCCTAACTCATCGAGTTGTTTTGCGATCGTGGACGCAGCAAGGATACAAAAGATAGAGGTACAACGAGGCTTCGGCAGAATGCAACTTGAAACAATGTGCCACCGTCCAATGGCAGCTTGTTATCGATGGTGTCGTGTAAATGGCACGCATTAGGGCATCTACGGCACTCAAACTCAAATATGAATCTGCGGGGCTCCAATTAAGGCAAGAGACCGAGGAAGCGCTCAGGCCTGAACGTTGAACGTTGAACTCCGAGGTACATCTCATTATCTTGTGAAATGGAAAGAATGTTCGAGATAACGATCGCACCCTTAAGTACGCTGTTTCCTTCGTAGACGTCTTCCCTCATTACGTGACGTGGGAGCCCTGCGTCGTTAAGAATGAGCAGGAACTAGGACGAAAATGCACCTAGCTTGATGTGCAGAAACTTTTCTCTGTCCTCAAACGCGGGAAATTGGTCCTGAAGGCCTGACCCACGACAGCATCGATTTCTGCCTGTGCACATTTCTGCATCTCGGGATAAAGCAGCATCGCTGAAAGAGCGTTAAGCATTAATGATGCTGTTTGTTCATGTTAATGATTGTTTAAAATTCACGTGAGGCAGGGCGCAAAAGATACCTTACGGTGTCGGCTCCGCACAGGTCCCCACTACATGTGTACACCATGAGGTAATATCTTCTTGTTTTGGCCCTTGGGCAGACTGTACACGCATCCTCTGGAAGAATCTGTTCTGAAACGAAGAAATGCGTATAACTGTCACTTTGTTGATCGGCGGCGACAATGGGTTAGGAACTGAACGGCATCTGGCAGCCCGAGCACGTACCGATTTTTAGGCAGCAGTGCAGTGTCAGTGCTACGGGTCCGAGAGGCACAGAACGACCTACATATCCTGCAGTAGTCCCGCACTAACTCCGCGTTAATTCATCCTAGGAAGATTTCGAGCACGCCCCTTCACCTCATACATTTCCTACCCTTGAAAATACTTGACACTATGAGCACATCGGCGCGCATCGCCTTTCCTACTCCTTTTAAAATCTCCATATTTATCTCTAGGGCTTTCCCTGCCCATTAATGGCTCGATCCTCCTCGGAGTAGCGGATGAAGTCAAGGATGCATTTTCGGCCACCAAGGTCACCTTGTAGCAAGCGGACGCTAGTACGCATCTTGTGCATAAGGAACCACTTCAACAAACATCTAGCGACTTTGTTGTACAAGAAGACAATCTAGGATCTTCCACATCGGGTCCGAACGATGTGCTCATCCATCTGATATGGGCGCTTGAATTCCTTTCCACAGCCTGCACAGACAGCCTTGATCTTCCCCTCATGCACCTCTTTGACGTGACGACGGAGATTATCCTTCTTGACGAGTGCCGAGCACCCGTACCAGGTGCATTTTATTTTGTCCTTTACTTGGATGGGGACAGACTCGGGCTCATAGACGGAATCCAATGCGCCACGGAGCGATAAATCTAGGGATACATTGTAAGTGTTTGACGAAAAGCTGTTGAATGATAGTGAATTGACCGTGGCGATGATCCTCACCCTCTAACGGCGATGCCATGACATGCGGGTCACAGAATGATGAACGGGCCTCAGGGTACATGCTGTACCGAGGCTGAGTTAGGGGATGTTGAACAATCGGCCCATAGTCGGCAGAAGTGCGAGCGCCGTGGGGCAATAAGGCTATACACAGTAAGTGTTTAAATGAAAATTTGGCCGCAAATACAGCAACTTACCTTGGGGGGGACTTGTACCCTCTGACAGCGATCCCGTGACCCCGAACGACGTTCCATGGGGTGCAATCTGTGGCACGAAGTAGCGGTCATGCGAAGGTCCAAACGGTGCAATGGGATTGAGGCTACTGATTTCAGCTTGGGAGTCGACGGTGATACCACGTCCACCCGAATTCTCCATTGTGACATCTGACTGGTAGTTGCCAAGGAGATTCGTCAAGACGCTGCGGATCTGCTGGATTTCCTCATGCACACGACGCTCTAAGCTGTCAAGGCGGTCGAGACGCTGGAGACATGACTCCAGGACTAGTCTCGTTGAATGTTGGTCAGGGGCCTGCCCTGGCCATGAGGACAATGGGTTTTGTAGTGTTGATGAAATTATGGTGCGCTCATGTCTTTTTCTACGATGTGTGCGTAAGTTATCCATCTGTAGACTCTAGGCGACAAGTAAAGCAGTGCAAATGCAGGAGAATTCTGTTGTCCTTTGCGAGAGTTGGGAAATTGAACACAAAATGAAACATCGCCCCGACACCTTTATATTACATGTCCATAACGCATCTGGCAGGCGTAATCTGGATTACTCCGAACAAGCGCTTCCAACTAGTCTAGTTGCCTCGTGTTATATGGAAATTAATTGGTTAGTCTTCCAAGAAATGAATGGTCGCTTGCCACCTTGAATCTTATCATGAATTCAGATCGTTTTCCCGCCATGCGCAGCCCGCTTCTAGGCGACGGTCAAAGATGTGGGTGAAACAACCGTGCGCTATGTCACTGGACGACTCCTTTGAGTTCAGCTATAGAAGTCGGCGTGACTGCTATTATGAACTTGCTGGTTGTCGGTATATGTCTAGCTACCGTGGTAGTTCCATTGGGACCGTCTCCATTGCAGCGACTTCCTACAGAAATTCTCAACCAAGACCTACATTGTGAGAAGAAGGCATCATTTAGGTTGGTACCCATATTTCTTGATATCAAAAGGGGCAGCCCTGTTCTTGCAAATATAGGGGGCACACAAGGATCCCGCATTCCATCAGCGCAATAACGCTAGATTCCACTGGCGCCAGCTGGTTCAACGTGCGGTCTTTACCGTACTGCCACCTGCCATAAAATTTACTTCCCCTTGGCACTTCAATTAACTTCGCTGGGCGCCTCTCATCACGATGTACAGCCAACTCTGCTTTGTAGTACGTACTTTGAATAAAAACGTTTTTATCCTCGCCGATACTTCCCTCGTCATGCATGTCATTAATTATGGTGTCTTTCCGGATCCCAACAGATGCATATTTGTACAGTGCCTCGAGCCGTGCTTTATTTTTGTATAGACTCATTCCCCGTCTTGAGAAGTATCATCATATATTAACAGATGCTGACGCCGGCACGTAATATCGGTTGAACGCCCGTACTGCCATTCCGCCGTTGCAACGATAGACGTAAGAAGGTTCACTAGGCATACTGCACTTTGCCTACACCTGGAAGATCCGGAATATGAATGCCATTTCGTGAGAGTGGAATTTAACTTCCTTTGATCCAATTCAAAAACGACGCAATTACGGGATTGGAGACCAGCAGAAGCTTTTACGATGGTTATGGGGTGCTGGCAGGACTTGACGCCAGGATGATCTGTCGTGCATCTACAAAGAGAAAAATAGCTGGTATTGAACCAAACGCATAGGTAATACAGCATACAAGAATGACATCGTGTTTGCAGTGCCAGTCTCCACTCCTCGGCCCCGAGTCCGAGTCCATCGAGTCATCTGTAAATATGTTCCGATGTTATGTTAGTACTAGTGCGTATTCTTAGTAGACTGGGTTAAAGGAGGAAATTGTATATGAATGCTAGTGCGCGGAGACTGAGGGGGGACAAACGAGCAGGAAGCATCAATCACCAATGGGCGTCGTACTGAAAGTAATATGTCAGGCAATCGCCGAAGCCACATACTAGAAGATGCGCCAAGAACCACCGTCCTTCTGACTCGGAGTTCCCGCCCAGGAGCGGGGCCAAATTTCTTTCCGTTTGAAGACAATGCCATGGCATACACTACAAGGCTGTCTCATGCTCACAGCAAGCAATCGTAAATTCAAATTGGGGTGATCTGGTTATCCGTGTTACGGTGGCGTGGAACGATGGCAGCGTAAGAGAGATTGTTATCATATGCCGATAGATGACGTGAAATAAAACGTTGTCTGCGCGAGGAGTACTCACTCGTTAATTAGGGCCTGACTCGGACATCTGGGGTTGACCCGGGTCATACCCGGGTGCTACGTAGCGCTCGCCTAATTGTGCACTTTCAAGCACCGACAGTATTGGACTCATCCCATCCCAGGTATGGGCATTCCTTCATCAAAAGTTTGCCAACTGCTTCGCAATCTTCCGAGTTAGGGCTCCGTGAAAAACTACCCACGGAGTTAACGACGAGTTTTTAACTCACCCCCACCCTCGAGGGGTTTTTGACCAGTTTTTGACGGACTCAAAAAATGCGTTTTTTCAGGTCATTTTGACATTTTTTCACGACGGTAATGCAAATGCCCACTGTACAGGCCCTCCCGGAGGCGTTGGAACTGTGCTATCCTGTAGTTGAGGTGTCCTGCTTGCCCCTTCCACCGGCTTCTCTGATAGTAAGTCCAACAATCGAGGAGCATCAAGATGAGCATCCTCGCTACCTAGTACCCACAAGTACTCTTGTATCACAAGACCTGCACATTGGATCACGCTCAATCTCTGGGTCCTCGCTCTCCTCCAACCAATTGTCCTCCGAGTCTGAATTAGAGTCCGCAGCCGTTAGGACGTCAACGACTGCAACAAGACCTGGCCCACGCTCTTGAAACTCGAACGGACACGGTGCCGACTCATCCTTCTGGCCTCTGGGTGCAAATGTGACCTCGAGCACATTATTCAGTGCGGCTTCGGTACTGCCATAGAGTTCGACCCTCTCCGGATCTGGAGCATAGTGCTCAAAATTATATTTGGAGTTTCCGAGGGGGATACTATGTGGAAGTTGTGCGAGTGCCGTTCGGAGGTGGCTCAACTGTGCGTTGTGTTGTTGCGCCCAATGTCCTCGAAGAAGCTCATCAAGGTAAATTTTTGTTGCAATCATTGAGCCGAACGCTCAATTGGGCGGTAGTTGACAGATCGTCGGTCATATCTTAACAATTTTTCGGTGATTTCGGATGTTCGGATGGAGAATTCGATAGGCTATGTTCCCGAGATCATATACATATATATTTTAGTTTTTGACACCCCAATATCAACCCCGAGTTATCGACTCGTTAAAAACACGTTAAAAACCTGTCAAAAATTCCAACGTCAAAAACTCGGTAGTTTTTCACGGAGCCCTATTCCGAGTCGCCTTCATTTCCGAGCCATCATACGGCCATCATTTACCTACCACTATTCTGCAGGCGCCGGTCTTTGCTGACCGTTCACGAATCATACGAGTTCCTGTTCGCGGACCGCCCTTATGCACATGGTCTTCCTCAGTTCGTGGGCTGATATAGGTTGAACTTGGGTACGTTTCATACGCTTCGGCCACCTCATTCACAACATCTCTTTTTGCTTGATGTCTGGTATAGTCTGCAGTCGGAGCCGCTGCCTTTCATCTTATCAACATTACAACATTACAACTCATCACCGTTAACGACATTCGCAGAACAATCAAGATGTCCACTTCCATAAGCGCCAATGCATGAACGCAACTACCATGGACAGTATCCGCATGGAGACCTTTCTATCCACCCGTACCTTCGACTAGAACTATCATGCAACCTTGCGACAGCTTATCGTGTTGCCCGCCCGTCCCAGCTACCCTTCAATACTTAACTGGTCACGCATTTCTGAGTGGCCATGAGCTCTCTGGCAGTCCCAACTTCTTCGACATTCTTCGACACGCTCTAGTCACACCACCGGGTCAAACTACTGGATAGCTGTCAAGTGCCAGTGCATACTTGTGTGTCCCTTCCGTCGATGCATCTGTCAAATCCAAAAATAGGTTCCGGATGACCTCGACAGGGTTACATCCATCTGATGTAGCAGGTGGGCTGAGCTCAAGAATCTGGTCTGATATGCTGACAGGCGTATGCAGAATCGATCACTCCTTGTTATTTATGCTGGCAGATTCGGGTATCATGCTCCTGCCGATGATTGTCTGGCGCTTGGGAGGAGGGGTAGGAGCAGGCGCGACTTGGATGTCGAGCAGCGCGAATTCCTAGAAAAACCTACAGAACCATTTTTGTATTTCTACTTCAATCCGATTCGTTTTCGCCTGTATGAATATTCATTCACAAAGCAGATTTACAAATCATCGTAACCAGGTCCGGCTTAGAACGCAAATATCTAACCCACTCCTCACTCGCCCCTGCCCATCATCACTTATCAAGCTCGAGTTTGAAATCCGAACGGTCGCCTTTTTCTACTCTAGCTTGTAGAGATTCGCATATGGTATACCAGTACTTGCTAGCGCTGACTCTGCGACAATGCTATCGGGTTGTTTTCAAGTTGGCGCAGTGAATGTAAATGCATGCCGAGCAATTAATTAATTATGGTTCAAACGTTTTGAACGTTCATGAAACCCAGATATCATGTCCAACACATGTATTAACACGGAGTCTCGGTCCCCGACTACCACGTCATCTGTGCAGGTCTGACTTGGTGCTGCCGAATGACTTGATTTTGATACTCCGTCCAAACACTTTCAAGTCGGCGGCTGGAGCCTCCTGGCGCTAAATGATTCATCTTTGCGCAAATCACATCCCTTCCTTAGCCATGTGCCTTTTGGAGTTGCGTATCACCGTGGATCAAAGACGGATCACGGATCGTCACCAGCAAACTTTAACCTGTCCCTCCATGTTGATTTACCTGTACGAGAAGCAATCATATCGAATCTCGTTTGTATCGGTGCGCATTGCCTAAGTTCCTGTGCTGATAAGAACTCCATACCTAGGTGCTCTCACTAATCTCGAGTAGATTTGTCAAAATCAAAGTGCACCGGGTGCAATTTGGGAATGCGCAATATGTACTAAGGCAAAATATCTAGGACTTTGTCCATTCGGCCCGACAGATATGGTCCCTCAACATATAAGGGCGCGCGAACTTCCTTCCACAGTCAACGCAGACAGCCTTGACCTTCCGCCGATGCACCTCATTCACATGACGAGTGAGGTTATCCTTCTTGATAGCTCTTGAGCATCCGGGCCAGATGCAATTTACTTTATGTTGGCTGCCCTGCGCAATGGGAAGACGTAAGTCGCGACTTGTTGAAGACTCGGACAAGGTCTTCCTATCGGAGTCCGTGTCATACTGAGACAGGAACCCGGGTACACCAAGCCCGTAGCTGATGACACCAGGGGTGCCATTGAGCAACACGTCTGGTCATACACGGTAAGCATTCTAAGGAAAGGTTGTACATATTGTGAACTTACCTTGGGGAATTGTACCGATGGAAAGACCCTCCGCCAGGGTAATAATACCAAACTCTAAAGGACCGTACTTTAGGTCTGAAAATTGGCCTTGGAATGCTAGTGGCTCTGCCGAGACGGAGAGCTCTGGTGGAGTCAACGACGGTGAAACGGCATTGAGTTCATCAAACGCAAGTGGCACGACGGTCTGAGGCTCACCACTGACGATTGCCTGGAAGTCCACGCTACTATCCAATGTGCCATCACCCTCCACTGTGGTGATTTCTGATTGACCGGTGACAAGCAGCTCTGTAATGCGGGTGCGGATTTCCAGAAATTCTTTGTAAACACAGTCCATCCTATCATGGACTCGGTCAAGACATTCGAGACACGATTGCAGGCTTGATCTCGTTCTCGTTAAATCTTGATCAGGGACATTCCCTAACCGTGATGACGACGTCAACTGGGGGGTTGGTAGTGACGATTCAGGCCTTGAATGTACGTCCATGGTAAGCTCATGCTCTGATCTCGAATCTACGAAGCGTAGAACGACTTCACCTTTGCAGATACATGCTCATTCTAAAACCTCGAGTTGCAGGTTTTCGATGGCACGGGAAGTTGTATGAATGTAAGAGAATGCAATATTGTTGCCTTTATATTTCCATCATTCTGCAAACTGAATTCTGATTATAGGACCATGGCAGTCGATGTAACCCAATCTCAATACTGCATTAATACTGCGCAGGGCTGACTCCTCTCAAGCCTAAAGCGGAATTTGTCGAGACCTTGACTGGTCACGTAACTAAATTTGCATTGTCCTCAATTCTGTCGCAAAGATCACGGTGGCAGTCTTGAGCTCAGGGTGGGCCCGCACAGCGAAAGACACGGGCACACAGAGAAAAGGAAATTGGATCGACTTCCGGTTGTAGTTATTATCATGGGTTCCGGCCATAACCTCATTGTCAAGGATCAATTCACACCAAATTCACGCTACTTTTTCATAATCATCCATGGCGCTCATAACGAGCCATGTGTCATCAAGTGAGAAACTAATATTGTATGTGATGTTTCTAGGCAAAAGGCATGTGATAGGGGCAAGAATTTCATGCATTTTGTTGTCCAGTGTGATCGGCCAGCGACCCTATGCTACGTGTATAAGGTTATTGTGTACGTAAAATTTCCTTCGAATGCTGGGTCGACATGTCAACATACGAACGTTTCAGATGTGCCGCAGGATGAAAAGAGAGTAGACTACCTACCCCAAACCTCGTAACCATCCTTGACAATTATAAGCGCGAAACGGTTGATTCCGCAGAACCAATTCGCGCCGTCCCCCTGTGAAGACTCAAGCTTACGGTACTCAGATCTCGCAACTGTGTGCATCTTCACTGGCGACGTCACACTACTGTATGTTGGGTTTAGAGTATCATAGTGACATATACAATGTTTGATACACATTCTGCTAAACTGTTCCGAGAAAACCGCTTGAAACTTCGGAGTGTACGGTACAGTCCGAATTACGTTAGCTTGCCAATTCAGATTCATGAACTTTAGCGCAACGTTTTCAGCGTTCAGAATTTGAAAAAAAAATCAGAATAACTTTTTACGCTGCATAGAATCAGAATGAGCTTACCAAGAATTCAAATTGAAACCCGCCCAGACCGTCTTCGTGGTTAGAGCAGAAGACTCGATGGCGCGGGTTTGCATCTGAGGAATAGATGACTGTACTCACGCAGGAATGTCCTATCTCGAATGATTCTCGGCATCCCACAGGTACCCTTGCTATTCCATCGTTTAGCAAATTCACTCAACCACCGACCCTATATCTTAACTCTAAGAGGAAAACAACACTTCACCAACATTCCAGGCAAACACCGTCCCTTTCTCGGTATCTAAATATTCTTATCCCCATCTTCCCGTCAGGGGAGACCATTGTGCTCAATTACGGTGTGCCATCTCCGTCTCGCCAATCTTACCCTATCTGGTCACCACTACTCAAATTCCATAATCGCGGGTCACCGAATGAAGAAGCGATGATCCGATGTTCGTCTGGCACTGGCACAGTGGCAGGGCGTTCGTTATTGCTGACAAACGTTAAACAGTGGCCCGCCCGCGTCGAGTGGGTAAATGAACAGTGTGGCCAAGACGATGCGACAAAGAGCACGAGCGTATCCTTCAGAGTGCATATACTGCGCAGCCCGAGACGAACGGGTCACAGCCAGGATAATGGACAGTGCCGTGACTACAGGCGTGTGAAAATTGCCATCGGCATCCAGGACCTCTCCAGATAAGTCGGGTAGTTAAGGAAGGACAAGGCCAAGTCGTAACTTGAAGATGGGGCCCTGATAGATAGCAAATTGTGTTGGCAGGTAAGAAGAAACCATAGATCCCGAAAGCTTTATCATAAGCCAAATCAGGAATGTACTGGCTGTCTCCCCGAACACGTGCTATCAATGTGTCAACCGGTGACATATTCCCAGCCGAGGTAGATCTATATGACATCACCCAACGATTCCCATTGATCTGCAAACTGAATTTTGATTATAAGACCATGGCAGATCAATACTGTACTAATGCTGCGTGCCACGCGCTGAGCTCTAAGCGGAACTTATCGAGCGTCGAGACCTTGATGTAAATTTATTTTTGTCGCAAAAATTACGGTGGCAGGAGTCAGCGCTCAGCGCTCAGGCCCAGGGGTAGGCCCGCACAGCGAAAAACACGGGCAGGAAATTCGATAGGTTTTCATATCATCCATGGCGCTCATAACGGGCCATATGTCACCAAGTTAGAAAGTACTAATATTAAGTGTGTGACGTTTCTAGGCAAATACATAATGATAGGGTGAAGGATTCCACGCGTTCCTTGTAATATGATTGAGATACAGTCGCCGGTTCATGCACATGACCATGGCCCGTCACCAGAACGGCCAGCCCTTCAAAAAGTCCAATCTCAATAACCGACCCTATGCTACGTGCATAATGTTGCACATAAAATTTTCCCGTGCATTCGTATGCGGGTCACTGGGTCGACATGTCAACATACGAACATTTCAAATGTGCTGCAGGATCAAAAGAGAGTAGACTACCATATCCCAAACCTTGTAACATGTATAACTTAAGCACGAAACGGTTGATTCCACGGAACCAATTCGCGTCCCACAATCTTGTGGGCAGTGGTCATCGGGGGCCATGTCAAGCCGACGTCGACCCTGCGCTTTCGTCCACAGAGGTGGCCTTGTAGCAAGCAAATACCAGCATCCCCTAGTCAATGCCTAGTAGAACGTATATTATTCATAAAGAACCACGCCAACAATTATTATAAGTACTTTTGGACATGAATATTATAATAGCACAACCATGACCAGCTAGCGACTTTGACGTACAAAATAACAATCCAAAAATTTCCACATCTAAGGATATGCTCGTTCATCTGATACTGGCGCTTGAACTCCTTTCCGCAGCCTGTACAAACAGCCTTAATCTTCCCCCCGTGCACCTTTTCGACATGGCAAGTGAGGCTATCCTTGTTGATGACTGCCGCGCACTCGTCCCAGGGGCATTCTACTTTGTCCATTGCTTTAGCCTGCACAACGAAGACGGACATCCATGAAGCCGCGAATCTCCTGGATTTCCTCGTGGACATGACGCTTTAACCTGTCAAGGCGGCCAAGGGACTGGTGACATGACTGCCGGATTCTCATTAAAAGTTGATCAGAGGCCTGTACTGATGAGAACAACGAGTCTTGTGATGATCGCATCATGGCGCACTGTCTATGATGCAGCGTAATCTATAGGCGAGTGCGAATGCAGGGAGAGTTACGAAATGGAACGGCTTTTATATTCGATTGCCCATGGCACGTCCGGCAGGCGGTTCCGGTTGTGCTCGTTCAATGAGCCGAGCTTAGCCAGGTCTTATGCGATGCAGCACGCACCTTGATCGCCGTATGTTAATCTCGAGTCACTTCCATTTCGACAGAAACAATAAGTCAATATGTACCTATATGTAGTGTGGGGGGCAAAACTACTTGAGGTCAGTTTTGCCGGCTATAACCGGCAAAGTGGCAAAACTGGTCGTGGTGGCAAGCAATAGTCACCGAACTTGGACGCAAAAGGAAGTTGAAGATCAGCGGCTCCATGATGCTCGTGTCGCTGATTTCGTAGCTGCGCGAGTAGAAGATGAGAACCACAATTTGCTGAAGACCATTTTGATCCAGGACTCAAAGTTAATGATGTTGCTTCCGGGCACGACCCACATGGTGACGATGATATGGAAGTGAATCCAGACCGTCTTGAGCCGCTAGACAACCTCTTCGAGACGCACAACGGATCCTCCCAATGTTCGAGGCCCAGATAACTTCAGCATAAACGAAGATGAAGAGATCTTTCAGCGACTTGCACGGTCCAATGTGCTGGAAGGTGACACAGCTATTCCTGATGACGATCCCGGCGCTGTTCCTGAGGATGGTGATGTGCCCTCCATGAGGACGAGGCTGCTGTCGCTATTGCTGGTAGCAATTCCAACTCGTGTTGGGAGCCCCATTAGTGGAAAATGGTATGTCTCCCCGAGAACGTGCTATCGATGCGTCAGCGAGTCATCCGGCCAGCACAGACACACCACTGAAATTTTGGGATTGCTGCCATAAGTCCACTTTCGTATGCATGACGGAATATATCGCAGACCTCGAGTGGAAAAAAAGTACTTAAATCCAGGTCTCTCAATCTTCCTCGGGAGGAATATCGGACGGAATCTTCACCCAACAGTTCTCTCGAGGATCACTGCGAAAGATTTTCATCGGACTTGAGTTGTTTTTGGGGTCAGCAAACGTCGGTCCCTTGTTAGTCTTCAGGTCTATCAGCTCTGTCCAATTTCCATGTGGACAAGACCAAAGAAGTTATTACGAGTGACATAATAGCACGGTGAGAGCACGACTTGAAGAAATCATAACCGAGCACTGCTTGCCCTAAAGTAGATTCAAGCTCTGCATTAATGATTATGCTTTATATCTTCTGCCTCCACCGACAGTCTCCAGCTGTGAAGCATTCACTTCATTCTCAAAAGTCCCCTCTGCTAAATCAATTTCGAAGAGTCCTGATCACTGAAAACATGCTATTCATACTCCCATATATCTAACAATCATGGTGCAGATCAAAACCCCATACATACATACTGTAACATCTAATGATTATCCAACCCTAGCCCTCGCATAAATGCAATGTCAATCTAAACATGAATGTCAGACGACGCATAACGATAGCAATGTGTGTTCAACAAAACTTATTTCTCGAGAGATGGTACGTGTCCTGATATACTGACGATGAGAAGACATCTAGGCTGTGATCCCAAGACTAGATAGTTCCTTGCGGATCTCAGCTTCACCCTCCATTTTTTTGAGCTGCGTCGCTTCCAGTCGCTCTCCGCGGTTCGCCTTCTCCTTGAGTTCATCAATGGCCTTCAGCTGTAAGTCAATGGCCATCAACACAATGCAACGACGACAACCAGAAAAGCAGACACCAACCTTCTTATTAAGATTCCGAACCTTCTTCGCGACAGGGTCCAATGATTCTGCACCCGGCGTTGGTGGAACGGAACCTTGGCCAGGTGTCTGCGTCCCTACTACGGTCACATCAATAGACGGTCGCACAGACGCCTCCCCAGTAGGCGTCGCAGCTCCCGAGCCCGCTTCCCCAGTTCCTTTCTCTTTCTTCTTCCCCTTTTTCTTCGGCTTCTTTTCACCACCCTCTGCCCCGGGCACAGGTGCAGTCGAGGGCGTCTTGGGTGCGGCACCAGGTACATGCCTCCTTCCCCCATTCCCATTCTGGTAGTGACCATTTCCGTTCGAAGGCGTGGCTCCATTAGCATGGCCCATGCTACCGGGAGGATTCGGTGAACGGTTGTAGCCCCGTGGAGGTGTTGCGCTGCCGCTGCCGGTAGGCATACGAGGAGCACCGCCCTCATCCTCGCGCTTGAAGATCGCTGGTGTTGCAAGGCCACGTGCACCGGGCGGCCTGTAAGCTCCTGCAGCTTTAGGTGTAACGGGTTTAGTGGTCAGAGCCGCAGTCAATACACTGATTGAGGGCTGGGGTGCGGCAGGGATAGTTGCACCAAACGGAGGTGCTTGATCGAGTGGTGTAGGTCTCCACGATGCCTGATATAATTCGTCTACCAGCTGGACGTGCATAAGTCCACTAGTGCAATGCCATATCTTGATTCCGTTGTCCACACGAAGACGAGGAGACAGGGTAGCTGTCAAAAGGAACCTGCCGCAAGGCGACCATTCGCAATAAGAGGTGTTTGGCGCGTCGATGGTACAAATCTTCGTCAACGTCCTTCTGTCGAAGATGTCGATTTTTCCTGCCAGGTTACCAAAGCCGGCAAGCGCGACGAGGCGACCTTGCGGATTGAAAGAGATGAAGTTATGAGGAGAGGATCCAAAATCGTGAAGCGTCCGCACACGTTGATCAAAGAGTGTAGTTTTAGCAGGCATATCTAATAAGAAAACCTGTCAGTAGCGACTTCCATGATCTGGGAGACAACTAACATCCATAGACAACGCCAAATTCTTTCGAGTTTGGGCTCCACGAGACGTCATGGATCGGTCCCTCCTTGTCCAGGGTGACGCGACAGTCGAAATTACCTGCCGCGCTCAGGAGGTACATACCAGTCTCGCCGTAGTAGCTCATGTTCGAGTTATCAACCTCCGTTTGTGTAAGGACTAGTGCCTGTGTGCCAAGATCGTTCCACTTTATCTGGGCGCGATCAGCCTTGTAGAAAGTTTTAGAGCAGGTCGGAGCGCCAGAAAGGGTGGATAGGCCGTAGATCTTGACAACCGCAGGGGCGCCCTGAGAAGAGGAAACTTAGCATAAGAATGTATGTAAGATGGAGGGAAAAGAACTATACCTTCTTCTCAGCAACAAACACCGCAATGGATGGGTTCAGTCCAGGACTCAAGGAGACCATGGATGCGCCTTCGACGCGCAGCTTATCGGCAATGCCCTTCCCCCATTCAGCAGGACGGTAGACCTGGATCTCCTGAGCAACAAGACGAATGGCATGCGACTCAGACATGGTGTACTGAAGGTCCCAGTTCTCCTGCGACTTTTGTGTGAATGAGATGAGCTCCTCGCCGGTAGACGCGGAGAAGACGCGGAGATTCTTGTGCTGGGCGCCATCTTCCAGCTTGACTGCGGGGAGGCGTGCGAGTGAGTTGTTACCGAGACCCTCGACGACAAACACGAGGCGTACCTGGCCGCTCCCATGTAGAGAGGTATGTTCCGCGCGGAGAGAACTTGAGTTCGATGATATTTGGAACACTCAGTTCTTGAAGCAGCTGGGCACCTTCGGCTAGAAAGATCCGCACACTGCGAGGATCAAATTGAGTCAGCTAGGTGATTCGCGCGAGCACGAAGTAAACCTTACACAGTTGGTAGCGCGTATGCAAAGAGGCGACCGTCGGGGCTATAGTGGTATGTGCGAGCTGGGACATCGGGGACGGCGAATCCCTCTATTGGCATGTATGTGGGCGTGCCGCCGACGAGGCCCATGCTCTTCTGTGCGCGGACTACAAGATTCCAATCACGTTAGATCAAAAAACAAACTGGATGATAAATATTTGAACGAACAAGCATATTGCTGGGAAAGCTGGGAGGCCATTTTTTTGTGCTGAGAAGACGGAGGGGGCGAGAACGAAGCAAGTGAATGCTTCACAGGAGACTGTCGGTGGAGGCAGAAGATCAAGGATGTAAAGTATAATCAATGCACAGCTGAATTCAAACAAGATCTACTTTAGGGCAAGCAGTGCTCGGTTACTTACAAGTTGGCCTTGAGGCTTCCGGAATCCGGGCCATGCTCTCACTATTATGTTACAAGTAGCAACCGTCTTTGGCCCTGTCCGCATGGAAATCGGCCAGGCCTGAAGACTAGCAGGGCGTATCCAGTGAGCTGACCCACAAAATCACTCAAGCTCGATAAAAATCTTTCGCAGCAATCCTCGAAAAGATTGTTGGTTGAAACTTCCATCCGACATTCTTCTCGAGGAAGATCGAAATATTAGTGTCATGCTGGATTCAAGTACTTTTTTTCACTCGGGCTCGGTGATATATTTCATCATACTACATACGAAGATTGAAAGTGGACCATGACAGTAATATTCCTCAATTATTCCAAACCTTCAGTGGTGCGTCTGTGCTAGCCGGATGACACGCTGACGCATTTATAACACGTTTTCAGGGAGATAGTATGCCATTTTTCACGAATGGGGCCTCCCCAACACGAGTTGGAACTGCCGGCATCACATCTCGGCTGTAAGTAAAACCCGAACAGACGGCGGACGCTCAGGTTGCACTCTTTGGTTGCGCGACATTCGTTCAGCGTGTCACGCCGGTATCCGTTCATTCAGCCTTTCGTCCATGCACCATTAGATCTTTGCTCACCCAATTAGCTTACCCACATGAAGAACGTTGCACGCACCGGTACATCCCTGATTTTACCCCATCACCCCATTACATCACTCTCAGGTTCGAAACCCGAAACTTAAAGTAGAGTCACCGTTGGCCTTCAAAAGATCTGTCAAACTTTCGATCTATTCGAAGAAAAACCCCTCTTTAACGGCGACGTCAGAAGATGCACCCACCACACAATTCGCGTAGTTTTGAATCTATCAGGGCCCCATCTTCAAGTTACGATTTGCCGTCTCCAAACTTCTGATGCGCCGAGGCTCTTTCCTTAAATACCTGACTTCTCTGGGGAGTCATGGATGCCAATGGTAATTTTCACGCGTATGTAGTCACGGCAGTGTACATTATCAAATGAAGCTTAACTTATGACCGGTTCATCCCAGGCTGCGCAAGCATATAATTTGATCACATCCCGCGAAGGACATGTGCCTTGTGCTCTTTGTCGCGTCGCCTCGGTCGCATTGTTCATTTACATAAACTCGCTAGACGCACCCCTCCGTGAGCCACTATTTTCGGCGAACGTTGGTTCGACGCGTTTTAGTTGCACGTTTCGGGTAACAATCACGTACTGCGGCGCCTAATAGGATGTCAACAATAACATCCTGCGAGAAATTTGGACAATACAGCTCATCCCACCTTTCAGGCCGCGAACATCGGATCATCGCCTGTTCAAGCGGCAACCTGCGAGTATGGAACTTGAACAATGAAAATCAGATAGGGTAAGACTGGTAAGATAGATGACGCACCGTAAGCAAGCCACGGTGTTGTTTCCTGGTGGGAAGATGTGGATATTGGTGATAAGAATGTGGGATACCGAGAGAGGGAAGGTATTCGCCCAGAACACGGGTAAAAGGTGTTGTTTGGTGGTGAGCGAATTTACTGAAGGATGGAATAGCAAGGGTGTGAGAGCGTAGAGAATCATTCGAGGCAGGACATTCATACACGTGAGTACAGTCATCTACTCCTCAAACGCAAACCAGTGGCTGATTCCATTAGGCCTTCTCAGCGGCAACGAAGACGTAGGGGACCCCTAGGCGAGGGGCGGGTACTCAGTGTCCTCCGGACTTTGTCGTGACGGAGGCGCACCGGTGCTCTTCACCACTTTGCCTTGCTCGCGAGCCGATACACAGGCACACAGTCGCGGATACACCGCTCCAACGGTCTCAGCGGGTTGTTGGCGTCAATCCGGACCTCAAATTCTCGGTAAGCTCATGTGATCATCCTAATTTTACGCAATGAATGAATCTGAATTGGCAGGCCAAGACAACTGAACGCTACATTCTCTGAGCGGAAATTTCTGGAATTAAAATTAGTAACAGTTTATATTTTCACTCACAGCAACAAGTTTGATGTCATGGCTGATTGATTGTATACCACCGTGAGCTTAGGAGTTATTACTATGTACAAGATCCCGATTTGGGATATGTTAGTAGGTCAGCTGGTTTAACTCTCTTTTGATTTTGCATCAAAATTGAAACGTTTACATGTTGACGTATCAACACAGTGACATACTTCCGTCTCAGCATTCGACTTTACGTTTTATATGTACCATAACCTCATGTACTTGTAGCATAGGATCGTCGGCAGCCTTCAACCGGACATTCCGGATATACTTCCGTCTCAGCATTCGACTTTACGAAAAATCAAATTTTATATGCACCATAACCTCATGTATAGGGTCGTCGGCAGCCTTCAACCGAACTTTCCGGACATACTTGCGTCTCAGCATTCGACTTTACGAAAAATTAAATTTTATATGCACCATAACCTCATGTACTTGTAGCATAGGGTCGTCGGCAGCCATGAAATGGCAACGTTATCACATCAATATTCTAGATAAGTAAGCACGTGTGATCAAAGTTGGCAATGAGGTTATGAAGAGAATCACCTTGATGCGGCAACCGTTCTTTCAATATTTGTGCCTGTGTCTGAGCCGACTCCACGGAAGTGTAGACCTCGCAACAAAATTATATGATGTAAGTTTACATGACTAGTAGTCACTGAGGCCTGAGGCCTGAGGTATTAACAAGTTCCACTTTGGGTCTTTAGATCGAGCTCAGACATATATGCGGAGAATTAGTACAGTATCGCGTTACCATGTGCATGGCCCTAAAATCAAAATTAAGTTTGCAGAATATGAAAGCAACGGTTGGGGTA
Organism: Suillus discolor; assembly: GCF_016758755.1. Taxonomy (NCBI): domain Eukaryota; kingdom Fungi; phylum Basidiomycota; class Agaricomycetes; order Boletales; family Suillaceae; genus Suillus; species Suillus discolor. The sequence continues at coordinate 221,346 of NW_024541317.1, forward strand.
TGCCCCTGATCAAGATTCGATAAGATCAAGCCTGCAAGGAGTTCGCGCGCCTGAAGAACTATATCTGTCGAGCCGTTAATGTGGAACACTGGAAATGCACCGCCAGCTTACCTACACGTCATGTGATTTGCCGCTGGTAGCCAAAAAGGAAAATGACCCCACCAATGACCATGGAGGGAGCAGAAAACGTACTACACCCTGTTTTCCTTTCCCTCGAAGTCCAACGGAAATTATGGAATCGCGCGAATTCACTATCAGGGTTTGATGACTTCCCAAGATTGTTCCTGATGGATAAAAAAAAGTGCGGTCGGCCCATCTGCATCTCGATAAACAAAGTGCGGTTGGCATTTCGCTAATCTTGTGTATCGTCAAGGTTTAAATTAAACGGCGAAGCCCTTCGTCAGCTGCCATTCATTTCTAGTGAGATCACAGGACGGAGAATGCGCCATCTGCCGTTACGTTACCTGCCAGACTTGCCACGGATGCTAAGCTGCGCAACCACGCTCAATCTACAGGCAACAAATAGTCACGGACCCAAAACACGAATATAAAAAGCGCCACAAAGGCTGACAAGTATCTTCTTGCATTGATACGACTTCCCGTGTCAACCAGAATCCGCAAGAAAACAAACTCAGCATTCAGACTAAAGCTGCCTTTACATATGTAAGGTTATATTTTGTAGACTCGAAATGAGAACATGACTTTACCTTTAAGGTCCAGACCGACGCTAACAACCCCCCCTGTCGATGACACCTTCGCAGTTGGTGCAGGCCCCGGATCAATATTTGATGAAACCAACGCTGCAATCATATCTCAAGTACCTTGACCGACACATTGATAGGATGTTCAACACTTACAGGGAAATGCTGGAGATCCGTTCTCGTATCGCAGAACTTCTTGCCAGCGACCAATCAGAAGTCACCGAGGGCACATGGGATGGTACCGTTGGCATCCAAGCGATCGTCGATGAGCCTCAGACCATTACCCCAAGTGTACTCCATGAGATTAATGCTAGTGCATGGTCATCGGACCTTTCCCTCTTTCCAGAGCCATGAGCATTCTATGGCCAGCTTTCTGACGGTCCTGTAGCATCTTCCGAGATCACTGGATCGTCGTCAGAGAGTGTAAATGATCCCCTCGGTCAACTTCCCCAAGGTAAGTTTGCTATCATTCGCAGCTTCTTTGCAAACTCACCATGTACAATCAGACATATTGCCCTCCAGTTCTTCCGGTTCCGACAGCTATGAGTCTAGGGCACAAGACTTCGTGCCTCAGCATGGCACGTACTCTGAGGGGCAGACCCTGTCAAGTTCTTCAGCCAGACGCGATGAACAATTACTTCCAAAAGTACGGTGCACCCAGCCTGGGTGCTCGAGTGTCGTCAACAAGAGTAATCTCACTCGTCATATCAACGAGGTGCATGAGCGAAAGGTTAAGGCTCGATGCGCCAGCTGTGGGAAAGGGTTTACACGCCCGTACATGATGGAGGATCATATTCGTAGGGCCAACTGCGCAAGTCCCTAGATTTTGTTGATGGAAGTTCAATATTTAACGATATCATACATGCATACGCACGCACGCCCAACTTCGTCGCTTGAACTATGTTGACAATTGATTGAATCTTCTTGAAGCTGTTTTTACAACGCCACCTGAATGAACAGGAAAGTCCTAGAGATAGACATGTAGTAGATTTCAGAAGGGAATAGGAAAACCTTAATGCACACCAACAGGAATAAGATTCAACTAGATATGGCGTGTGGCGGTATTGACGGCAATTATGAGAGCATTACAACAGTTGAACTGCCGGTGACGAATCATCTTCGTCCTATTCAATTGCGAGGGAAAAATGAGGAGCCATAACCGAGGATAAACGTTGAAAACGTTCAAAGCTGAGCGCTAAGCACTGATGGGCCTTGAACGTTGCGGAAATTGGCCGACAATACTAGTAATAGTCAATGAATTGACCGGTGACCGTCCGGTTCTTCATCGGAGTGCTCGGAAGGATCCAGCACCACACGTCCAGTAAGCAAGAGCTTCTCCGAGTCTTCATCGTTTCTTTCCCTTCAAGTTAGCGACTTCTCACTCGCTCGATCCTACACATTATCCTTGCTCGTTCTCGTATTTTCCCCCTGCCTCCACACCCAGTATTAATATATTCATCATTTAATATTCGCGCCAGCCCGTCTACAGTTATATCTCAATTATGCATTCATACATAATATTACATACCCAGCTTCATTTATCTCATTGCAATAGAGTTCATTCGGCACTCCGCCTGACGGCAATCTCATCCATATCCGAACTGAGCGTTGCCATAGCTCGGTCCCAACCACTGTTCACTCATCCAATCGTTTTCAGTTGCGCGCTTCGGATAACAATCACGTACTGCAGCGCTGGATGGATGTCAGCAATAACGCCCTGCCAGAAATATGGACAATACAGTTCGTTCCACCTGCCAGGTGAATATCAGATCGTCGCGATTTGTCTGTTCAAGCGGCGACCTGCGAGTACGGAACTTGGAGCGAGGCGACCAGATAACCTTATGGGATAAGGCTAACGAGATGGAAAGGGCGCACCCTAAGTAAGTTACCCGTTGTCTCCTGACGAGAAGATATGGGTAGTGGTGATAAGAATGTGGGATACCGAGAGAGGTAAGGTATTTGTCCGGAACACTAGTAAGGTGTTGCTTGTCTGTTGAAGTCGAGATATAGGGTTGATGGTGAGTGGATTTACTGAACGATGGAATATCAGATATATCAAGGATGTGGGTGGGACGTGGAGAATTATTCGAGAAAGGACATTTATATGTGTATACAGTCATCTATGGGCGTCGTTACCTGTTATTTTCAGAATCCCAGTCAAGATGTAGACTGCACGCACTATAGATACAATCTATTGCCATTCTTTCAGTGCATCCCTTCGAACATTGCGTCAACTTCCATTTCACTGCGTGACTTCTCGGCGCTTACAGAGCAGAGGCATAAATGTCTCGACATAAGTCAGGTTTTGGTGAACGAGAGCTGTACGCATCTTGTAAGCGGCAGTGCAAACTGAATGATGTCAACACTAACCATGCAAAGACCCCAGAATTTCGATCAAGTGCTAAATCAAGCATGCAGATTACATGTGTTCGGTCGGAGTCTACACCACTGCAGCTGGAGTGGGATGGCCTGCGCTGTACCATCTTGTGCATAAGGGCGCTCCGCGAAGAACTCATGTGATTCGTGAACCTCGAGATCTCATCGATCAAGACACGTTTACGCATGCGCTATACTCTTTTTGAGTTGGACATTCAACGATGCTGCGCCAGATTACCTTGTCTCAGCTCTGAGTTGGTGGCACGGGTCTATGTCACGTACATTGTGAACAGCGAGGATGAGGACCATGAATTCGACGATGACGACGAGGGTTTTGATGGATGCGATGATGATCAAGAGGATGATAGTGTTGAGGATGACGACGGTGAAGGGGAAGCTGTAGACAACGATTTCGATTATGTCTCTTTCCAATCCTGCCTGCCAAAACTTACAGCTGTACCATAATTTTCAGGTCTGCCACTACTACGCCACAGCAGGGCAAGGTAAAAACTCCTGCATGGTTATTCGACGTCCTAGGACATGAGGAAATAGCGTTGTGATACACAGAAGCGAAGAGATCCCCTGCTCAAGCGTAAGTTCGCCGCGGCGCGGCAGCCAGCAAGTTGTTGTCAGCGAAATTGTTTGCTTGTTTTTGTTTGTCTGTCGGTGGCAAGATGGTCGTGCTACACGCGCCTTACCTTATGCTCCGGTTGTAAGTAGTCCCCTCGCTATGTTGGGTACTTCCCTGAAAGACTAACTGGATTTAGCAATAATATTGGTATTGACGTCTTGAATCTCTGCACGTTGCTCTATCCCTGGCACCGTAAGCTACGGTAGGCATCAGACTTCTTTTTGACAAGCGAAATTATGTGGTCTTTTAGCTTTAGATACGGTGAATCTGCTCAGGTTCGGACCGAGAAACTGGCGCAGATGACATTTAACGTCATCTGATGATGACTCGGTGATACGTCACCTCGTGTTTCAGATAGACCTCCGCAAAATGCCCGCCAGTGGCACTGTTCCACTTACCCGAGATGTTTTCTGGCGCTGTACGTCTGCTATTCTCAATGCCCCAGATCACTTTTTTTTTCAATAAGCTACCGTACTGAAATCAGCCTCGTCCAGGGTCTTTCCGCTGCTAGCTGCGTTTTTCAGAAGTATACGACCATTCCATGCCTCCTACGTTGTAATATTAATGGCGACGATGACAGAACGTGGATGTGCTGCAGGTCAATATTAATAGACCTCATTGCAGCACCGTTTAATTTACCTCCCCCAAAAAATGCAATTGCGCTGCCACCAATCCATGCCACCATGACACCTGCTAGACGAGATCATCACTTCCTCGATTCAAGCGATGGCTTGCTGTGAGTATGAGACAGTGCAGTGTATGTCATGGCATTGTCTTCTGACGGAAAGAAAGTTGGTAGCAGGGACTTGGAAGGACGGTAGTTTTGGTGCATCTTCTGGTATGTAACTTTGTTGATGGCTCGGCTTGAAATCGGATCGTACTTCTTTTCATTCCACCAACAGCCGATGATTGACGGCCACCACCGTTACCCCCCGGCGCAGAGTTAATGGACTCGGACAGGTGGAATCTGGCAAGCATGATGTATTCTTCTTATGTGTGCTGATGCCTTTGCATTTGGTTTAGTACCAGCTGTTTTTCTTCCTGGATACGCAACGGATCATGCTGGCATCAAGACCTGCCAAATACGACAACACCTCATAACCGTCGTAAAAGCTTCTGCAGGTCTCCGATCCCATAATCACACCATGACGTCAAAGTCAGCTAAATTCCACTTTAGTGAGACGGCATTCGTGTTGCGGATCTCCCGAATGTAGGCAAAAATGCGATATTGCCATACTCAAGGTGTCGATATGTCAAGTCTCAGCGTGTCAGACATGCCTGTAATCAATAGTCCGAGATCTGGTGTATCACTGGAGATGATATGAGCTCAAAAATGTACCAGCTGCTGCGGTAGCGCGCCAAGGGTTGCGATCGCAAACTCCTGCTTGGGTGCGTTATGTAACCAGAATGATGATAGTATGAGCATCTAATAAGTATTACGTGCAGGCGTCATATGTTCCATCAATATTGTATCTCAAAACCGGGAATGAAAAAAAAATCATAACTCGAGGCGGTGTATAGGAGATTACACCTAGCACATGTTTAGTTTGTCACACACGAGTAATGCCGCAGCCTAGCGTCAAAACCCTGGAGCGGAAAAAACAAAGTTGAGATCTAGAAAAAAACATGATCATATTGGCGAGGGAAGTATTGCAAAGATACCAACACTTTTGTTCAAGATACGTGCTCGGCGGAGTTAACTCGAGCACCAAGAAGATATAAATGTTATGAATCAAGGTAGCATCAGGGTAAAGACCATATGATGTACCAACGGGGATGGTGCCGGTCGGCGGTGGAATCTAGCGTGATTGCACTCATGGAGTTCCATGCCATAATCACCATCAAGCAAAGAGGACGTAGAGATCAGCGTTCAAAAGCCGATCTGGAATGGCAATATTTGATGGAAAGCGCGATCCTTGCCATATATCTACTAGAACAGGCCTGGCTGCCCTTGTCAACATTGCAAAACATGAGTTTACTGACCTAAACGATCCTTTTTTGTCACGATCATTAGTCCTTGGTGAAGAACTGGAGGAAGTCACCACGACGGAGATCGTCCGATTCAATAGAAATACTTACCACGGTATCTAGACATATTCCGATAACCAGTAAGTTCATAATAATACCGGTGACAGTGCACCTCTGAGTCACATCGACTTTTAATACAGCCTACCTGAACTCGTCTAGTGACATAGTAGCACAGGGATGTTGTGGGAATTCATCCACATTGCACTTAATTGTCACTTGGAAGCGAACAGGCCGCGCATGACTGTCAAGTGATCTGAATCTACGACAGGTAGCAACCAAGCTGAACGGATTCGAAGTGGCAAGTAATCGTTACACCTTGCATGTGAAATGTGCTTCGTTTCTGAAAATAATTACCAATTAATACCTGCAACACGAGGTAAACTAGTTGCAAGCAAATTACACATTGGTTTGATCAGGGCGGTTCAGATTACACCCCTCGGATGCGCTGTGGGGCGTGGAGCATGGTATAAAGCCTCTAAGTGATGTTCCATTATGTTCAATCTCCCAACATTCAATGAGACTAGCACTGCAGTCTTGCCTTGAGCACCTCGATAGGGTGGAGCATCGTATGCACCAGGAAATGCAAGAGATGCGCAACCTTCTTATAAATCTCCTTGACAATTGCCAGTCAGATGTCACGATGGAGAATTCAGGAGGATGTTTCAGCACCGTCGACTCCCGAGCTGGACTCAATGGCCTCGATGCCATTACACCGTTTAAATCTTCGCACGACCGCTGCTTCGTGCCACAGACTACCACAGGTTCTCCCCAAGGTAAGTTGCTGTATATGTCGTCTTGCCTCCAAACGCTTACCATGTACAGGCTTATTGCCCCACAGCGCCCGCAGTTCTGCCGACTATGTAACTCAGCCTCAGCACAGCATGTACTCTGCAGGCTTTCCAACATTCTGTGACCCGCGTGTCATAAAATCATCATCAGAGCCCGAGGGCGTGGATGTTCGCTTCGGTGAATCAGCTACCATCCACAACTTTTTATTGAAGCGCTTACAAAGTATCCCTAGATTTATTGCTCCATGGCACATCCGATCCTGCCTATGAGCCCGCTGCGCAACCCTTCCAGGGCTTTTATTTCGGGGAGCATGTCCCCTTCAGTTCTTCGGCCAGACCCGACGCGCAACTTTCCGTCCCCGTTGTGCAGACTAACCAAGCAAAGGACAGAGTAGAATGCACCTGGGACGGGTGCCCGGCACTCATCAGCAAAGATAGCCTCACTCGCCACGTCGAAGAGGTGCACGAGGGGAAGATCAAGGCTGTTTGTACAGGCTGCGGAAGGGTGTTCAAGCGCCAGTATCAGATGAATGAGCATATCCCTAGATGTGGGAGATCCTAGATTGTTATTTTGTACGTCAAAGTCGCTAGCTGGATAGATTGGGTAATGTCCAGAAGTACTTGCTTACAATATTTGTTGGCACGGTTCGTCATGAACAAGATGCGATCTACTAGGGGATGCTAGTATTTGCTTGTTACAAGGCGACCTTGGTGGACGAAACTGCAGCGTCGGCGTTCACTTGACATGGTCCCCGATGCTCACTATTGTTCGGGTGCCTAAATATACGCAAAAGTACTAGTGGCAGGTTGGTGGCAGGCTTGAAAAAAGTTGATCAGAATCGTGTCATAAATATGACTTTATTAGGCAGGTTAGTGCTGTACATTTCCGGTGAATTTAAATGGGGTGTTAATGCGAGGTTTCGAAAGCAGGTAAACGGGTGTGTCTTGTCGTGGTACCTCAACCTCAGCAATATTTGATAGTAGCAGCCGGGACCTGAGTCCCTTCATCGTCATTGAAAATTGTGAAAAGGTATGGCTCATCGACATTGAGAAACTCATACATATATATTTACGAATGCATTTCACACTCAGAATATGCTATATTTTGCCTACGGAAAGTCATCCAGTACACTTCCCTTGGAGATGATGATCGATTCGATGATCCCTTGGAGGTGAGAGATTGCGCCAACGACGAGCCCCACAGCAAGCGGCAACTCAGCGGCCTTCATTCCCATTGATCCGCATCGCCTTGTTCGTGCCTTTTGAGTTCTCGGTACTCTTCGCACACATTCATTGAAGCAGTGGAATTAAGGGGTGCGTGTTGAAAACTTCATCTTTGAAAATCTACATTTTGGTTGGGCAGATAAGGTCCCTCTTCAAATACAGGCATGTGAATTCCCTGTGTACGCACCGTGCATCTCAAGGTACTCAAGATATCAACAAGATATGATTGCAATCTTGATCTCGATGGATCTTAGCTCGATCATGGACCTGCCCTGACTACAACGAAGGTGTCGATGAGATGTCTATTAGTGTCGACCTAGACCTTTGACGAAGATTCATGCTCAGCTCATTTTGAAGTGACTCTGCGTGATGCAAGCTCATTTGTGCAAGGACTCGGTTCGGAATGGTGAGCCTGGCTTCTAGGTGGCATGGGAAGGTACGAACGTACCTCACTGGTTAGTCGTTGCGAGATTCCTGCTTTTGTGATCACACTTGAAACCATTCAACGCAATGGAATTCAGAATATCTATGGTCATGGCAGGCCAGTACGACCTTGGACATGCCGGCAGTCAAACTTAAGCTTTAGGTGCAGATCCGAGGATACTGCATAACTTCAAGTTCAAGTCAAATGTCTACCTGCTGAGAGGACGGTCTACAGTCCTTGATGGACCAACAATTCAGAATAAAACTCCAATGGCTATCAATGATCGCGAGAAACCGGACGCCACGGTTTTGTTCCGAGAGAAATTGTGACACTTGTGCGCTCGATTGAGCTCGGAGTAGGAAAGTTTGCCCGTCAATACCTGGCGTAAGGGTGAGATTCAGTGTTGAAGGAACGTAATCTTGGGCAAACCTGTGCGCTTGATTGAGCTCGGAGTAGGAAAGTTTGCCCGTCAATATCTGGCATAAGGGTGAGATTCAGTGTTGAAGGACCGTAATCTTGGGCAAACCTGGAAAAAATTACACCCAAAAATACATGTCGCTATTTCATGGCATGGGGATCATGATTGAATATTGAGCCTTCTTCGGGAATCGCAAGAAGTTCGGGTGCTGTTCACTGCAGTGCCATCCAGCGCAGACATGAAATAAGACGTGCCCACGAACTCCACCCCAGTAAGATCGCCCTGAACAGCGGAGCACGAGTAAACTGAGGCAAAGAACCATTACCGACTATGCTGCAAAACTGAGCAAGTCACTTACGGTGTTGAGGCCTCGAGGCCTATAAGGCCTAATCCACCGATGGAGAAGTTTACAAAATCGGGGAAATCTATCTATAAACATGAATCTTGCGTCTAACTTAGGCCGTTAGCCTCAAGACAAATAGAGATAACCAGATGCCGGCTCTTTCATACCGGCTCGTTCATGCCGGCTCCTGGATTTTATGGTCGTATCCGTATAGGTCGCTGACATAGACTTCTGTTAAGGTGCCAGTTGCGCTTTAAACATGTGGACAGGAGCTTCGAATGGACGGGATGGAAGCTTTGAATGGACGGGATGGGTGTTACAAATGGATGGGACGAGAGCTTTGAATGCGCAGAATACGGGAGTTTCGAAAGCGCAGGGTAGAGCTTCGATTACGCGGGATGGAAATTTCGAATGGACGGGAACTATTAATAACCTCGTACATGTAGTAGTGTAGGGTCGTCGGTATACTTTCTGAAGTCACTTACACGGTAATTCGCATCTCTCAGCCTATACGTGTGGCCGGCCTATCGGAGCACATCCAGTTGTCATTTGGGATATCGATGATTGATGGTCTTTGATGGTTCCTGCTATTAACCCCCTTCGGGCCCGGCGCACTGGCACATTTCCCCCTTTCGCAGTGGTGTTGTGGTAATATTAACGGTGAATTTGAACCAATAGGTATGGTGCCGGTGGATTCTAGTGGATTTCCCTAATGGAATTCCATGTGGTTAAGTAAAGGCCGCAGACGTAATTAGCTATTTATCACAGATTTCATGAAAGAGAACATACATATGGACCGCCACGGCTATGTTTGGAAGTCGATTGAGAATGGCAATATCAACTAGTATTGATGGAGAGCGGAATAAGCATCGATCCTTGTGTCCCTGCCATCAGCCCTCGTTGACATTATGAAGCACGAGTACCGACCAAAATGATCCTTTCTTGTTACAATACAGTTCTTGGTTAAGAAGAACGTCACCGCGATGGAAACCGTCCAAATGGGACTACCACGGTAGCTATAAACATCCCGACAACCAGCAAGTTTATAATAGTACCTGTGACAGTGCACTCTGAGTCACGCCAACTTCTAATGCAGCCTACCTCAAAGGAGTCGTCCAGTGACATACTGGCGCACGGTTATTCCGGGTGTGTGGAAATTTATTCACATCGCATTTGACTGTCACCTAGAAGCAAGCAAGTCGCGCCGCCGCGCATGGCTGTTGAGAGATCTAAATCTATAACAGGTAGAGCCAAGTTCACAAGGCTCGAATGGCAGGCGATAACAATTACACTTTGCATCTGATATGCAATTCATTTCCGGTAAGACTTGACTTGCGAATTGGTCCCGTCAACGAGGCAGCTCATTAGAAGCAAAATCCTGGTTGGATTAGCGTAACACTGCGCCTGCCAGAGGCGCCATGGGCACGGAGCGCATGATAAAAAGGGCTTGGTATGATGTTCCATTTTGTGATCAATTTCCAAACTCTCGCAAAGGATAACAAGGGTTCTCCTGCTTCCGTACTATTTTACCTGTCCCCTAGAGTCTACATATGGATAGGTTAGGCGTGCACCGTAGAAAAAGACACGGGCGCACCATACATTCATCCAGGTCAACACGACAAGACATGTCGTCCTCATGGTCAGTACAGGCCCCTGGTCAATATTCAACAAGACTACTAGTCCGGCAGTCATATCTCGAGTGCCTCGACCGCCTCTACAGGTTAGAGCGTCGCGTGCACGAGGAAATCCAGGAGGTTCACACCTTCATGGATCTCCTTGACAACTACCAGTCAGATGCCACAATGGAGGATTCGGACGGATGTGATAGCACCATCGACTTCCAAGCTGGACTCGATAGCCTCGATGCTATTCTACCGTCTGAATCTTTGCACGACCCCTGCTTCGTGCTACAGCCTGCATCGCACGAAGCATCGTTCGGGGTCATGGAATTGTTAACAGAGAGTACAGAGAGTAAGTTGCTGTATATGCAGTTTTTCCTTTGAATGCTTACCATGTACAGGTTTATTGCCCCATGGCACCCGCAGTGCCAACTGTGTAACTCAGCCTCAACACAGCATGTACTCTGCAGGCATTCTGACATTTTCTGACTCGCGTGTCAGGGAATCGTCATCAGATGGTGTGGATGCTCGCCTCGGTAAATTCGCTATCATTCGTAACATTTCATTGAAACACTTACAATGTATCCCTAGGTTTATCGCTCCATGGCACGTCCAATTCCGTGTATGAGCCCGCTGCGAAACCGTTCCAGAGAATTTATTTCGAGCCGGGAAATGCCCTATCGAGTTCTGTAGCCAGACCTGATGCGGAACTGTTTGTCCCCGTTGGGCAGGTTAACCAAGCAAAGGTGAAATGCACCTGGGAGAAATGCTCGGCACTCATCAACAAGGATAATCTCACTCGTCACGTCACAGAAGTGCACGAAGGGAGGATTAAGGCTGTTTGTCCAGGCTGCAGAAAGGAGTTCAAGCGTCCGTACCAGATGAATAAGCATAGGCTTCGGACCGGATGTGGAATGTCCTAGATTGTGACTTGTATAAGAAAGTCGTTAGATATTTGATGAAGTGATTCCTTATGGACAAGATGGGACCTGGGGGTGTTGATGTCCACTTGCTGCAAGGCCACCTTGGTGGAGGAAAGCACGCCCTTGACTTCATTCGCTACTTCGGGTCAGGTCGAGCCATCAATATCGGCAGAGAAAGCCCTAGAGATAGGTATGAATATCTTGAAAGAAACAGGGAAAGCGATGCGCACCGTTGTTTGCAATGTAAAGTGTTTTCAAAAATAACTTAAGAGAGTGCAGCCCTCTACGTGAATATGGAAGGAGAAGTATGGCTGCACTGACAAGAAAAACGTCGACGAGACGTCGGGACTCGGCCCCCGGGCCCCATTGGATGATTGTTCGGGTTCCTAGATATAAATATGCCCTATCACCGGCATCTCCGGAGTTCCTACTATGTTCCACAACTATACCTCCAGCAATTCCTCTTGGAGATGTCATGATCAATCCCTTGGAGGTGAGTAAGCCAACGACGAGCAAGCGGAAACTCAGCGGCATTTATTCGTATCGCCTTGTCCGTGCCTTTCAAGTTCTCCGTATTCATTTTCGCTCACAAATTACTTCACACAGATTCATTGAAACTAGCGGAGCTTGCATGCGTGCGTGCGTTGTAAACAACTTCAGATCTACATGGGTGCGTGTGTTGAAAACAAGCCAGGCAGATTCAGATAATCAAATACAGGCGTGTGAATTGCCTATATACATACGTGCGTGCATCGATCAACATAATTGCAATCTTGATCATCGAATCTTAGCTCGATCGTGAACCTGCCCTGATTGCGACGCGTCGATCGGATGTCTTCATGTCGATCTAGACCTTTCAAGGCAAGCTCATTTTGGAGCCATGCGCGACACAAGTTTGCTCCTTGTGCAAAGACTCGGTTCGGAATGGTGAGCCTAGCTTCTAGTGGCATGGGAAGGTGCGAACGCAACTCACTGGTTAGTCGTTGCCTGCTTTTGTGATCGCACTCTAGGTATGCAATCGAATTTTTATGGCCATAGCAGGCCAGTATGACCTTCGAGTTTGGCTATCTCAAGACAGACGCGATAGGTTTAGTTGCACGTTTCGAGTAAAAATCACGTACTGCAGCGCCGGATGGGATGCCAGCGCTTCAGCAACAACGCCCTGCCAGAAATTTGGACAACACACCTCGTCTCACCTGCCCGGCGAATATCAGATCATCGCTTGTTCAAGCGGTGACCTGCGAGTATGGAACTTAAGTAGCGGTGACCAAACAGAACGAGACAGAGAAGGCGTACCGTAAGTAAGACATGCGATGTCTCCTGATGGGAAGATGTGAGGATGAGAATGTGGGATACCGAGAGAGGCAAGGTGCTCACCTGGAACACAGGTAAAGTGTTGTTTGTCTATTGAAATCAAGATGTAGGGTTAGTGATGAGCGGATTTGCTAAACGATGGAATAACAAGGGACGCTCGAGACAGGACATTCCTACGTGAGTACAGTTATCTATGGGTGCTGTTACGTATTATGTTCAAAATCCCAGTGAAGATATGGACTGCACGTAGTATAGATACAATTTATTGCCGTACCTTATTGTGCAGTGCATCACTTCGAACATTGCGCTAACTTCCATTTCGCTGTGTGACCTCGTAGAGCCAAGGCATAAATTTCTTGACATAAGTCAGGTTTTCGTGAACGACAACTGTACACAACTTGGAAGCGACCGCGCAAACTGATCAACGCTAAGAGCAATCCCAAAATTCGTCACAACTGCTAACTTCCTACTGCCATACTTCTAGTGTTGTCTCCAGGTCTTGAAACCATTTCTATCTACGACTAACGACATCTAAACATGCTTTCCTCTCTTCATTATCACTTCTATATGATTATTAGACTATTTGTATAGCGCGCTAGACGTAGCCATGGTATCTCATCATATGACATGGATGTATTCCTCTATGTAGTTGTTGAATTTTATCAAGCGCGTATTGTGTTGTGTGATTACATGGCTGTTACAGACGCGGATATCAAAAGGTATACAGAAGGAGGGAGGGGACCGTCGAGCACAGTGAACGGTGGAGCTCAGGTGACGCACGTAATCGTGTTGGAAATCATACTAATGACACATTCCCGGACGTGAAGATATTCCAAACTCAATTCTTATAGGAGGCTCGCTTGACATACGGCACAGTAGGCCTTCCCAAAGATCCAAGATACCTGTTGACTTTAACCCAATTCAAACCATATGGGTTTCGAACCTGGTTGACACGAGGGAGCCAGGCATAAATAATGCAAGCGATAGTTTCAGCATTTGCTATTTGAGACACCGATAAGTTCAAAGCCAATGATCGTAGGGAGGTATGTTGTATTGGCTCGGCATCAGGATCGATGTCGATAGTTGCAAGATTGATTGAAATTCGTAGTGTATGCAATTCTGGACATAGACCGAGCGCTGTGAATAATCCACGGAGGGAGATTTTGGAAGAAGGAGCATAGCTAGCTGAGTTGTTGATTTCCAGAGCGCAGATGTGCGGCCAAGTAGACATGGCTTGCAAGAGCATGTCATTGTCCAGGTGGATGTGGGAATTACGAAATGTGAGCCTCAGGCTTCGGAGTTGCGTAAAGCAAAGGAAATGCGGAATTGGTGTCAAAGGCTCGCTGTTTGGGGGTACACGGTATTCCTCATCAAAAGAACAAATGGTGATTTCTTCTAGAGTCCGACACGCTTTGCAGCGGGACAGAGCATGGAAGAGTTGCTCGGCATCTTCTGGAGAGATATACCTGGCATTGAACTCGAACTCTTTCAGCGAGGGAAATTCCGAGTGTTGCATGACTGTGATGATATATGCAGGATCATAGAGGTCTTGAAATAAAAGGCTTGTGATGTTAAGGAATGATAGATTCACGATATCTCGTTTTGACAGCGAAGGAGGGTCATTACACCCTTGTTGAATTTCCAAATTGAGAAGGGTAGGGAGGTGGGAGAGATGCTTCCATGTTGCCCAGTCGAGCATTGGACAAGAAAGAGTTACAAGCCGCGTGCACCAATGAATCCTATCGGATAGCAGGGACATCTCATTTGCTATGCTGTCAACCTGGTACCATGCGGGAGTGTAGATGCATAAATCCTCCAGAGCGATGCAACGTGTCACAAAAGATCGCAGACCCTCGTCGACGCCCAATAGATGACATCGGTGCAGCATGTGAGGCAGAAAGAGGTTCAAATATACGGTGGTAAGACTTAATGACTTCAGCCTCGGAAATATGCATGCCTCGGTGGGGATGACAGAGAGAAGGTGCGGATGTTCACAATTTATGTTCAATGTGCGTATGCGGGAGGAGTGACGCAGAAATTGATGGGCCTCATGGGCAGATAATGGTTCGACACCTTTTGCCCAGGGTTGGTGCCACTATTATGTAGACGCTCGGTGAGCCGAAAAGGAACGAACAAAGCGTAATGAAGTCGTGTACTGACCCTTATACCACTATGATATATCAGTGGATGTAACCTCGCTACACAGCCTAGCAGTGGTTCTAACCCATGGATTTCAGTCCACAGCAAATCCATCGCAGGCTCGTGGAAGATTTTGCATGTCCTTGCAAGCGCTGCAAGCACTTTCTGGGTCGATGTTGTTTGAGTAGGTGATACATAGGCGAATATCTCTAGGAGGACTTCGGGAACAAGTAAAGCCTGATGCATCACTGGGCCCTGGGGCAGAGTCAAAACTAAGTGTTATGTAACATTGCCTACGTATACGTGGGACCAATGCTATTTTCAGAATTCCAGCCAAGTTATCGATGTGAACTAGCTACATAGTATACAGTATTATTGAGTGGTGCGTGTGTTGAAAACATATGTTTCGGCCGGGTAGATCTTCAATTGAATATACGTGTCGTGTATTATTTTGTAGATCGCAATCTTGATTCCGTTTCGGGGCACTTGGCCCTCTTTCAACCCTTTGTCTAGTAATTTGAACCTTCTACCTCACACGATCTTCGTACTGCAGAGCTCACAACATATACCTCACGTGTCTGCTGCCTACTTGCTTTCATCATGCTGTATTGGTACGAACCACAACCCTGCATTTCACTCACTTATAATAGTTGTTCAAATGTCCCCTACACAACCGCCTTCTACGAAGATCACTTGCCCAGTTACATGTCCCGAGACCACCGATGAAGACACTACCACTATTTGGTTTGCAACGTCCAGAGGTGTCCCAATTTTTTTCAACGGAGTGCTGTCGTACAAAATAAACCACGCTAAGTAGATACGTGAAGAAAATGACCGTGACTTACACGGCTAATAAAGGTCCGCTGACGGCTGGATCATCCAGTGCCTCTTGTACCATCGGTGTCGGCACTCGTCCAGGTGCAATACAATTCACCCGTCCCCTCTGTGCGATCTTCATAATTTCGCTTGAGTGTCGTCGTCAATATCCGCGCTCAGCACATGACTGATTCACGACAAACACAAAAACTCACCACTCTTGCTGATAGTATAATCGCCGTGATTCGCTTCGCCATATTTACCTGATGTGCTCCCGATGAGCACAATTGCAGCCCTATCTTTCACGCTTTCTGTTGCTGCACGCAAGTGGCGCAAGAACTCATGGCAGATCAGGAAGCTCAAGGTGAGGTTTGCACTGATGGTGTGGTCCCATTGTTCAATGGTCATATCAACGATAGGTACGTCCTGAGGCGACCATATGCCATGGTTGACCACAACTACTGCCACAGGGCCGAACGTTGTCCCTGAGAGCGCGTCGAACATACTCTTTACGGCAGACTCAGAGGAGAGGTCTGCCTGTGCGCACTGGAGTGCAGGGAAGTTGACTTGGAGATTCTGGATGGGTTTGGAGTTAGAGTTGTAATGTGCAGTCCCATTTGCGCCCAGGGCTGAAAAGTGATGTCAGTCACATCTAAACACGATGGAATTACACAGGTATAGTTCGACGGTTTCAAGGCCAATGCTTCCACTTGCGCTTGGAACAAGGGTTAGGAAATCATAAGCAAGCTGACGAGGGAATGACTGAACCTGTTACAATGACATGAATGTTTTTCAGCTCTAAATACCCGTGAACTAGCCTTCCCAAATTCCAGATGGATTACGGGAAGAAGCTAAGATTGGTAGTGAGAACTTCATAGGCCGGCCGCTGAAGCTGGATGACGCGGACGAACACCTCGCCCGCCTGCGGAGTTGGGGTTTCAATATGTTATGCTTTCCTGTAACCTGAGAGGCTCTAGAACATGAAGGACCGTGAGTGTTTAATCAACGTGGTCTCCAGCCTGTGATGAAAGTGGTTCGACCAGAGGGAAATATGACCATGATTTTATGGATTATACAATAGAGATACTGCTGAAATACAAAGCACATGAGTTCAAAGTTTATTTTAATCCTCACCAAGATACCGTAAGCTTCTTCACAAAAACATCGCTATGTTTCTTGATCTCCCATTCAGCGGTCTCGGTTTTCAGGCGGTTCGGGAGCGCCCTATTGGAAACTCACTGCATGCAGTTTTAATCCATGCGCATTCAGCGTCACCCAAGCAGCCATAATTCATTGCGAGTATCCCACTCCCGCGTCCCGCAACCCCGCAGAAATGCCTGCCATGATATGGTCAACAAATTACGGAAAACTTGTCTCGCAAACCATGTTCGCGCTCTTTTTCGACAGCTCAACGTTCGCGCCAAAATGCGTCATTGATGGAGTCAACATTCAGGAATATGTCCAGACGCATGTCGCAAATGCTGTCGCAAAGTTGATGGAGCGAGTGGCAGCAGCCAGTGACCTTCTTGACGAAGTCGTCATCGGTTGGAACAGTATGAACGGGCCAGCAAAAGGGCTCATTTCATGGGATGACCTCAATGCATATCCACAGCAACAGGGTTCCACGTTCAAGAAGGGTACCGTTCGGTTCCCAGTGCAGAGCTTTCGTCTCGGTATGGGCCAGGTCCAGACACTTGACAACTAGCGGCACCAAGTCTCCTTCCCCTGTTCCCATTCTGGTAGTGGCCATTTCCATTCGAAGGCGTAGCTCCATCTGCATGGCCCATGCTACCGGGAGGATTCGGTGAACAGTTGTAGCCCCGTGGAGGTGTTGCGCTGCTGCTGCCTGTGGGCACACGAGGAGCACCGCATTCATCCTCGTGCTTGAAAATCGCTAGTGTTGCAAGGCCACGTGCACCAGGCGGTCTGCAGGTTTAGGTGTAGCGGTTTTTGCTGCTAGAGCCGCAATCAATACACCGATTGAGGGCTGGGGTGCGGCAGGGATAGTCGAACCAAACAGGGTGCTTGATCGAGTGGCGTAGGTCTCCACGATGCCTGGTATAATTTTTCTACCAGCTGGACGTGCATAAGTCCACCGGTGCAATGTCACATCTTAATTCCGTTGTCCACACGAAGACGAGGAGACAGGATAGCTGTCAAAAGGAACCTGCCGCAAGGCGACCATTCGCAATAAGAGGTGTTTGGTACGTCGATGGTATAAATCTTCGTCCTTGCGGATTGGAAGAGATAAAGTTATGAGGAGAGGATTCAAAATTGTGAAGCGTCCGCACACGTTGGTCAAAGAGTGTAGTTTTAGCACGCATATCTAATAAGAAAACGCCAGTTGTTAGTATAGTAGTATGACTTCCATGATCTAGGAAGACAACTAACATCCATAGACAACGCCAAATTCTTTCGAGTTTGGGCTCCGCAAGACGCCATGGATCGGTCCCTCCTTGTCCAGGGTGATGCGACAGTCGAAATTACCTGCCGTGCTCAGGAGGTACATACCAGTCTCGCCATAGTGGCTCATGTTTGAGCTATCAACCTCCGTTTGTATAAGGACTAGTGCCTGTGTGCCAAGATCGTTCCACCTTATCTGGGCGCGATCAGCCTTGTAGAAAGTTTTAGAGCAAGTGGGAGCGCCAGAAAGGTTGGATAGGCCGTAGATCTTGACAACCGCAAGGGCGCCCTGAGAACAATAAACTTAGCATAAGATTGTATGTAACATGCAGGGGAAAGGATTATACCTTCTTCTCAGCAACAAACACCGCAATGGATGGGTTCAATCCAGCACTCAAGGAGACCATGGATGCGCCTTCGACGCGCAGCTTACGGCAATGCCCTTCCCCCATTCAGCAGGACGGTAGACCTGGATCGCCTGAGCAACAAGACGAATGGCATATGACTCAGATATGGTGTACTGAAGGTCCCAATTCTCCTGCGACTTTTGTGTGAATGAGATGAGCTCCTCGTCGGTAGACGCAGAGATTCTTGTGCTGGGCGCCATCTTCCAGCTTGACTGCGGGGAGGCGTGCGAGTGAGTTTTTACCGAGACCCTCGACGACAGACACGAGGCGTACCTGGCCGCTCCCATGTAGAGAGGTATGTTCCGCGCGGAGAGAACTTGAGTTCGATGATATTTGGAACACTCAGTTCTTGAAGCAGCTGGGCACCTTCGGCTAGAAAGATCCGCACACTGCGAGGATCAAATTGAGTCAGCTAGGTGATTCGCGCGAGCACGAAGTAAACCTTACACAGTTGGTAGCGCGTATGCAAAGAGGCGACCATCGGGGCTGTAGTGGTATGTGCGAGCTGGGACATCGGGGACGGCGAATCCCTCTATTGGCATGTATGTGGGTGTGCCGCCAACGAGGCCCGTGCTCTTCTGTGCGCGGACTACAAGATCCCAATTACGTTAGATCAAAAAACAAACTGGATGATAAATATTTGAACGAACAAGCATATTGCTGGGAAAGCTGGGAGGCCATTTTTTTGTGCTGAGAAGACGGAGGGGGCGAGAACGAAGCAAGTGAATGCTTCACAGGAGACTGTCGGTGGAGGCAGAAGATCAAAGTATAAAGCATAAGCTGAATTCAAACAAGATCTACTTTAGGGCAAGCCATCAGAGAACCTGTGAACAAATGAGAATGATATTCAAAGTAATATATTGTTAAGCATCGCAACAATCAGCGTAAATTTGCCACCCGCTTTCACATGGGAATGTTTGGCATTGTCGAGGAAAGACTAATTTGCAAGTACACGGGCCTGGTAGCCCTATTTGCCTCGAGGACTTTTTCACTGGCACGGGTCTAAGAGACAATGTGCTCGCACAGGTTCATGCATTGGAATATGAGCCTGGTTTGAGAAGGACAAGGAAGGAGGTTGCAGCGTGCAGAACTACGAGACACTCGGGCGATGCTCATAAGTGAAGAGAACGGTGTCATTTGGTCTTTGCACAATATATTTTTGCTCGCTGCGGATGACTACCGAATGGGCGAGTAACTTGCTCTGGTAAAAAGTGTGAGTAACAGTAGACATTAATTCTCAACGAATAGTTTGTCCGTATTGACCGAATGTTCGACGAGTGTCGCTTTGAGTGGTATATTGCATAGAATAGTGACAATGTTCTGAGTTGTGTTAAAGTAGGTATCACTGCTCGATGGACGCCGAGTTGCAATGACATAGAAGAACCGGAGTCGCGCACGCAAAATGTTTGTTGGTAAACTGTTGCACAGAACCATGCATTATACGGAGCACAAATACAGTTCCGAGGTATGTGAGAGTACACACGATTTCTCAATGCATAGATTTCCCAGTCTGTCGCTGAAAAGCAATATTATTGTGCAATGGAAACTTACTGGAACACAAGTCCCACAGGGAAAGCAACGTTCAAGGTGTTGGATTCTTGTCTGCTAGATATAGATTGGGAATCCGTGCGAAAAAGCGTTACCTTTGCGGAGCAGCGGATGCTTGAGAGATAAATCAAACTTTTGTCCCGTTTGACTTCACGACATCTGTTTGGAATCTTCAATGTTCGTCACTAATCTTCGGGAAAAATCAAAAGCCTCCAATTTTGATCCGGTTCAAAGAGTTCCCGGTAGTGACCATATCTACAAATGATTTAAAACTTGGTGTAGCGCTACAAGCATACATAATGATCGTGCTAAACTGTAATCCCACCCAATCATTGGCATCTTCGCAATTTAACCCTTCTGGCCTCCCTAGCCCAAAAATTCTAAAGAACTTGTACACTCCTCAACTACATGACGGATGCTTCAAAGCAAATGAGCCCAAATTTATGCATTGCTTTGGATATTCACACAACCTTCTGTGAGTATCCCATCACACGACACTTGTATTTAGTTGTGACACGTCCTACAGAAGTTGTAGTATCGCGCAGACGCCGTGCCTTGTTCACTTCCAGCTGTTACGCACTCAAATAGATCTGTTAGGCGGAGCCCTAAGAGGGGCGTCGTCCGCTAACGTTCGTGACGTAACCGGAAGGATCCGGTATAGCAAGTGAGACTGGCGACTGTTACGTCGACTGTAGGTCGGCGTGTGCGAACTAGGATAGTTCTTCTCAGCGACGAGTCGAGTGACTCTACTGAAGCTGAGCGTGGTCTGACTTTGACGGAACGTCAAAGGTTCCTCCGGCGATCTCGGTAAGACGGTGCTCGTCGAGATGCAGGGCTAGCGGATACGTGCAGAGTTGTACGGGGACGACTCTGAAGTGCGGTCTCACACAAGGAAGCTTGTTTAAGGCTAAGATGAGCAAGTTCTTGGTAGAACCTAGTAGATTAAAGTGAAGTTCAATCTACAACAATGTGCCTACTTATACATAGTGTATGTAGGTGTTCAAGCTCAGTCTGTAATCTATAGTATATCGGTAATCTAAGATAACCAGACATGAGGAGAGATAGTATACATGAGGCTTAACCTCTGATCATACATGCAGCGCCAAGTGCAGCTGCGCATAGGTACAGGAAGCGCCAAGCGCTCCGGGTCTTCATACATGAGGCGCCTAGGGCGCTCTGGATCTTCATGAAGCGACATGCTGTATACATGCGCTGATCTAGGGTGTCCATGAGGCGTACAGCCTCCATGGAACAGGTACAAGGCCGTCTAGGCCAGGGGCGGGGTCATAGCGTCAGGCGGGGTCATAGCGCCATGAGGCGGGGTCATAGCGGTCCAGACCGCTGTCTGTCTAGGCGCAGGCGGCGCACCGCCGCGCGGGGAGTCTAGCAGAGCGGGGGCAGGCGTAGGGAGAGCTGGGGCTCTAGTAGGTGTTACAGATCCCTGTAACAGCGACGACGAGTCGGCAGCGATCACAGTACGCGCGTGTCACGTGACTTGGTAGACGGATGTCTAAGAAGTCACTCAAGGTAAGGACTGTCTTGTCCGTACGATGAGGTCGATCGAGGTAGACTTAGTCGCGATGAGCGACTAAGAAAAGATACTAGAGACTGAAGCTGAGGGGGCTTCAGAGAGAAGTATGTTCCAGGGAAGATTGAGTAGATTCAAGTTAGAGAATCTAGTACAGTGTGACCGACTACTTATACTAAGTGGAAAGGGTTAAGGGCAAGGCTACCACACAGTAGGTAAGGGTAAAGGGGAAGCGAGAATGGTATAGGTGCGCTGGCATCAGAGCCGGATTAGTGGTGGGTGGTCGAATGTGGAATGAGACCGAGAAACGTTGGAACGGACCAACGGTAAGAATACAACGTGCGGGAATCCGCAGTCAGGGGAAACAGAAAGAGGAAAGCCACATTGGTGGCACGAGTCAGACCGAGTCAGAGGTGCGGGACCACATTGGTGGTCGAATCAAGAGAGGAACGTGCGGGCACGTGCATAGAGGCGAATGATGCGAGGGACGGGAACGGTCCCGAGGATCCGGTCAACGGAAAGTCAGTAAAGGAGGACGAGCCGGTAGATGGTGAGGGCGAGGATGAGGGGAAAATGATAGGGGGGCCACGTGACCGATGTTACTTGTAACACCAGCAGAGTGAAAAATGAGGTTGAAATGTATAACCACACCAACCTATTAGCATCATTTGCTTCGCGACCTTTTTAACTTGGATGGCTCTGAGAACAAGCGAGTGGGCACAGGTTCATGAGTTTAAATATGGATCAAAACTGACAGGTAAAAGATGGGAGATTGGAATGTGTGAATATGGAACATGTTTCGGCGATGTCACTAGTGGTCCAGATGCCTCTCGTTCGGCCTTCAGGTAGTACATTGTTGCAAAATAAGAATAACAGCAAAGCTGTTCATAGCCATCACTGTGAACAATACATCAAATCGAGTGCAAATGACATCGCAGGATATGTTGGAGTGAAAATTACTTCTCAATGGACAGAATGTCTGTATTGACTGAATGTTGGACAAGTGTCACTTTGAGTGGTATATTGTCTAGAGCACAGACAATGTCCTATGTTATGTTAGACACAAATTCGTTGACAGATTATGCCAGAGTACATATAATTTCTCAATGTATATATTTTATAGTCCGTTGCTGCCAGATGCAACTGCTCACCGAGAAGCATCTGGAACACAATGACGCATTGGATAATTGACTTCAAAGATTTCGCGGTAGTGACAATATTTAGGCGACTTATGGTCAGATAGGATGCACTGTACATTATTTCAGAACTATATGCACATCAATTTTGCAGATCACAAGACAATTGATGATATTAGTAGTATAGGTAGGGCCTAGTATGTACGACTACAGCAGCAGGTAAGCAACTATTCAGAGTCAAATACAGCGTTCTCCATCTCCTGTCTCTGGACAGCGAGAGCGCTGATGGACATTCGGGAAACAACGTCCATCGTCAAGTCCTCGCGATGGTTTTTTCCGAAAACCTTTCTGTACAGGGGGTTAGCGATCAAAGTGAGCCAGTGACAATCAATGGCTGACCGAGTCCACCATTCAAGAAGCTCTTTGACCCTGGCTCGTGCCGCTGGACCTGGGGCGTCCTCAAAGAAATCCACGATGTTGTCCCAGAAAATCTGATAATCAAAGTCTCCGTCTACAGCGCGCCAAGAGGAGACATTGGAAAGTGCAAAACGGATCTACAAAAAATAAATTTCAGCCTTACAGTTAAAAGCAAGCATTTATGATTACTTGGCAAGTTGCATACGCGATGGCACGGGGAGTCACCTTCCGCATACCTATGATAGAAGCCACACATGTTTTCACTTTGACCTGATCCGATCGTCTCCGTGCGCGTCGGTTATTTTCAATGATGTTTGCACCATCGCCGTCGCCATCGGCTTCGTTGGCAGAGGATGGAGAGGTAAAGATAGCCTTGAACCCCTGTGATGCGATGAAATGTGAATTAGTTGAAATGTTTTGGTTACTCACCATAACCAACAGCTTCGACTTGAAAAGCCCACGTTCTAGATTATTGGCGTCAGCTTGGTAGTTTTCATACATAAACATTGGCCATGAATTCTCAGATACAATGAAGGAGGTCGTACGGTCACGAATTCCAGCCCTGATGCTGGCCTCAAAATATCAGTACCATGTCAGAGACAAAGACCATCACTTACACTGGGTCTCCCCAGCGCCATTCCGCTGGGCAGAGCAGTTTACCGCATGCGTCGCTCACAAAACCTCGATGATGCTTGTCATCCGTCCTGATGAGAGGGGTCGGATTACATTCGATATTGACCCATGACGCCACGAGCTCTTTGAGAGTTCCCGTGTCGTCACCACGAGCTGAGTCTGCGCCTCGCCTGAGCTATATGGAAAATGAGTAAGAAGTGGACAGAATGATGTCGGAAAGTACCTTTCGAAGCATGTCTTCCGACTCCTCGTGGTCAAGACTTGACAGCTTCTCGTGAACCCACGGCAATATCTTAACGAATTCAATGTAGCCACGTTGGAGGCGGTTTTGTCTGTTCTTTTCGTAAACAAACATAAGAATACGAACAACGGTACTACTTACTCCGGAGTGAAGTCACTGTACTCATCATCATTTTCACAGCGCCGGTCATTTTCGGCGATTAGATCCTCTATAGGACTGTAAAGGGCCACCATACGGCGAATTGCTCGTCCCTGTGAAATATAATAGATTGTCTTCCTAATGAAGATGAGACTTTGAGTGGCCGAGAAATGATGTGCGCACCTTTGCTTAGTGGCTTTATCCTGCTTCAAAAGGTCGACTTCCTCCATGAGGGCG